>NC_058088.1:84907457-85075006 GCF_014858855.1 Bufo gargarizans
ATTTTCTGCCTCTGCAGACCCTGCTAGGCTGAAATACAAAGGCAGCCAAAGGCAGTGCTGCCCTCTCCCTCCCAGCCAATAGCAGTTGAGGAGGGCGGGGGCAGATTCACTTGGCTGCCGACTGCAGAGGAGCCCGTAGTGAAGCGGGTGGGCAGCATGGGCAGTACTTTCAGTTTGGCAAAACTGACAGACACAGATACGCGGGGGGCATGCGGGGGGGGGGGGGCAAGTAATACCCTTGGGGCAATTGCCCCCCCTGGCACCGCTGTAGCGACGCCTATGATACTGACATATTCCGCAGCACTTTACAGACATTACAAAGTCCATCAAGAAAAATGCAGCCGGCACTGTCAGGTGTGTATGCTGTCTAATTGACCCTTGGAAGCATGAGACCAATTGCTCCACGAACTCGTGTAAAAACTTCAAATAAGAAAAATAAGTAGCGGCACTCACCGTAGTATACACTCCGCAGCTTTATTGAAAAATAAAAAGGTCGGACATGGGCACTGCACAAAGGGTCAGGCAACAGTCGTTTCACGCTCCTCGCGCTTTGTCAAGCCCACTTTACAGACATTCTCATTATCATCACTTGCTGTTTCCAATCGAGCTCACAATCTAAGTTCCCTATCAGTATGTCTTTGGAGTGTGGGAGGAAATCGGAGTACCTTGAGGAAACCCAGGCAAACATGAGGAGAACATACAAATTCCATGCAGATGTTGTCCTTGATCTTATTCAAACCTAGGACTACAGTACTGCAAGGCACCAGAGATGACCACCAAGGCACTGTGCTGCCCACATGTCATGACAGGTCTGTTGGATTGATTGAGGACATTAGCACTATAAACACAGACAAGACTCTGTATGCAGCTCCTCTATCACTACCTGGTCTGCAGGGGAGGAATCTGTACTCCCTATCACACCCTAGAAGTTGGAATTGTCTATGGGCCAGATTTATCATTAGCTCAAGTCTAAATAATGGAGTAAAAAAGTTGCAAATGATTGCGCAATCACTAAAACTGCACAAAAATTTTGACTTTTATTGGCTCTGTGCTATGCTCGCCAGTTTTATGAAAGTGGGCATGTTTTCTTTGTTTAATTGTAAATAAATCTCTAGACAGATTTACCATTGCGGCAATTTAAAAAAGTCGCAAAAAAATTGCGCAATTTCACTCCAGTGAGGACCATGCGTATCTTATGCGACTTTTTAATAGGACTTTAGTAAAGCCGCGTACTGAAGGATAAACTGCTACCGTCAAACCACATTTATCACAGTATTAAAGGACCATTAATAAATCTGACTTAGCCAAAAGTGACTTTGGACATATGTAAAAGTGGAGTAAGATGTAAGAGTAATGATAAATCTGGCCCTATGTCTTTTCTCTAATTGACTCCACTTCAGCTGCCATAAAGCACACACACTCCCCGCTACACTGTCCATACGGACAACACAGGAAGGGTTTGTCTACAATATGGGCAAGTAAAGGCAAAAATATAAAATAAATATATAACATAAAGAATGGGAGACAAAACGAATACAGAGTGTAATACCTCAAGGGTTTTTTGAGATGTAGTTAAACGATTATGAAGGAGGTGTTCAAGCGTCCTAAACACGTTGTGTTAGTTCCAAAAATAAATTGTATGATTGAATCCATCATCCTGGCTGTCCCCTCATTCTGTGACAGCGCCATTCCTCAAAAGGCCTACTTTTCTCTTCTACAAGCATCATTTAAAAAAAAAAAGAACTACATATTATTCCTCTTCCACAGATGTATATACATTTAATGTAACTGAAATCAAACACATGAGGTATTCCCTTTAAGGCTAGAACAACTGAAGTAACTAGTCTAGGAGGAGACAATATATTCTTTGATCCACAAAATGGATGTAGATTTCAGTCATTGGCTCCTAATTTGTCCTTACGCTTCTGCTCTCTCTCTATTTTCGTAAAAGGAAATAAATGAGAGTCCCCCGTGTAAAACATGCCAGAGGGAATATGTGATTGCATAAGGTCTAGTCACTTTGAGTCTGTTCCCCAGCCCCCCTCAGTCACATAATGATGTGTTGTCCACATTTCACACTTAGTGCTAAATAGGAAATGTCTATGTACATGCTGTAAATTGGGATGTAGGAGCATGGACATTGCACACAGCCGAGGCCTGTTTCTTACTGTTCCCTGCTGAGCCGTGCCATAATTAATCAAGCTTTTTTTAGGTTTTGGTTAATTGTCAGCCCACAATAAATTGTTTTATTTTTTTGGCTTTGTGCCAGGTCTGATGATTTCACAGTCTTGAGTTTGATGTTCACACAGTACCAGACTTGAAATAGACTGGGGAGGGAAACACATGGACCTCAGGTCTTATGATATCTGGAACATCTAGATCCTATAAAGATTTGATGATCTGCATCACTTTCCATTTAAAAAAGAGAAAAGGGCAATCATGTAATTTTTTGTTCTTTTAAAGTTTTTTTGTTATTTGTAATGTTCTTTTTAAAGTTTGAATGATTGACTGGGGAATGAACAGAACACTTACTTGATGAACACCTTTTCATCTTTTCAGCTGCAGATCAAACGATCCTGGGCTCTTCTTCTGTCATCCAAGACGGCCACAATCTTCTCAGACTACCTGATGCATACTTTGTATTGGTAGTCCAAGACACTTCCTGCTTATCCAACTCTGCTCTTGGATTGGCCACTACTGCTCACATGAGCAGTGTTGGCCAGTCTGAGGACAGTAGAAACTGTCTTTGGCTACCAAATGCACAGAATGCATGTCACGACTGTAGACAACGAAAGGCACTCACACGGTGAGCCCTAACTGAAACCCAACCTTCTGTCTCTGCCTACTTCCAGAGCAAGCCCTAAGCGGCGAGTCCACAACTGGTCGACTGTCCCTATGCTGGTAATTGCAGAGAGCCATACCAAGCACCTGCAGTAAACACTGCAGGGACCTGTTCACATAGCACTGACAAACACACAGAAGAAGGGTCGTACAGAAATAGGTCAAAGCCGGGAGGTCAATACAGTACCAAATCACAGAGAGGAGGGTCACAAATAGCCAAGACAAGGGTCAAAACCGGATGGGAAACAGGGTACAAAATCGCAGAGCAGAGATAGAGGTCCAAGTCAAGCCAAAGTCAAATCCAAATAGCAACAATCCAAAAACGCACAATAGCAACAGGAGCTCAGCAAGGGAAAACCTATAACTGGCAAGGGTGTATTGCCAGCAGGTGGTTTAAATTGAGCACCGAGTCCCTGGATCAGAAGTTAATAGGTTATAGGACTCAGCACCCCATTGAAACAGAATACAAGCTGTCCTGATATAGGCAGGCTGAGCAGTCACTCAGCCTACTTCACAAACATACATGGGTGATACAAATAACTCACTATTCTCTCCCAGCCAGCATGTCCGCTCACGTCACCTGGGGGCATGGCTTCAGCGGGATAACACAAGGGGTGTGACCTAAGAGACGCGTCACCAGGGGGCGCTAGAGCTCAGACAGGTAAATTGGTGACAATGCATCAGGTAGAATAAGAAGCAGTGTGGCCATCTTGGATGGCAGAAGAGGAGCCCGGGAACTGTCGATCTGTAATTGAAAAGATGAAAAGGTGGTCACTATGTAAATGTTCTGTTTGTTCGCCAGTTAATGTGAATTTTTCTTTTTTTTTTTCGTGAACCAGAGGGTCATTTAAAGTTCCCCCCTTTGATCATAAATCATCTCTATACTAGTTTAGAGTTTATACTTCTACTTACCAAATAACTTTGCTATGGCTCAAGCATAGACTGGTGACTTTTGCACTTTACAACATTTCCAATTTTACACTTCAGATAGAAATTGTTTTTAATCTACAGCTATTAACAACACGATTAAGGCTACTTTCACACTAGCGCTTTTTGCGGATCCGTCATGCTTCTTATTCTACCTGATGCACACCTCCATGCCCACACAGAATAGTACACAGGGGTAAACCATTTGTATACCCTACCCTTATGTCTACATAATAGCCCACATACAGTACATCATAAGAATAAGCAATGCAAACACCTCAATTTAAAGTTTGCATTTATTTAAAGGGAAAGGAGCAATGTATATAATTCACCCTGAGTTAAAAGATGCTATAAGCAAATAATTCCTATTAATTACTACCAAAGTTAGTATATAATCCTTAAATACATTTTATTTCAAGGGATTTTCTGGGAGTACAAAATTGATGACCAATCCTCAGGACAGGTCATCAATATCTGATCAGTGTGGGCCCGACTTCCGACATCCTTGCTGATCAGCTGTTTGAAGAGGCCATGTTTCTCAAGTGAACATTGCTGCTTCCTCGCAGTTTACAAAGCACAGTGCCGTACATTGTATAGTTTCTGTACTTAGTAATACAGTCCAGGCCCATTCACTAGAATGGATTGAGATTCAACTAGACCAGGTGACCAATGAACGTGATGTTACTGGCCTAGGAAGAGGCTGCAGCACCGCAGCGTCTTAAAATAGCTGATTAGCGGAGGTGCCGGAAGTCAGGCCCCCACTGGTCAGATCTTGATGGCCTATCCTGAAGTCTCTATTTTACTCCCTAAAAACCCTTTTAATTTTCTATTCCTCACTCTACATTGTGAAAAGAACGTGTCATTGTCAATGCCATACACCGGTATTTGTAGGCTAAATACTATATTTGTACTTAAGGAAAACATGCAGTACTTTTTTCCACTGATGGTTATATATAAAATGTAAATTGTCTAAATTTTATTTCCTTCTAACCCCCTGTAAAATATAAGTATAGAGTCTATGAGGTCACTAATACCAGTTTTATGGATTTTCCACCTGCATGAGTGTAACATTCTACCCTCTGGAACATGGAGTCCAGGCATTGGGTGACTGTTACAATGACCACAATTTTCATGGCCAGCTTAAAAAAGATTGTTAAAAATATCTTCACGTATGACAGACATTAAAGTCTCACATGGTGTGTGGATAAATGTTATTTTATTGCATCCCATCTATACCTTTTAAAGAGGCTCAGTTATCAAGAGTGAACTGTAATGTAAGATCCCTTTTTTATTACAAGAGCAGTGGAACAGAAATGATCACCTTTCAAAGGCTGTTCTCTTTAATCTGCCATCAAGGTTACTACATTACTGGACTTGGGTTTATGCTTTTTTCTATTTGCGCTGGTTACTGATCCACATATTGTTGACATGGGAAAATAGCAAAAACACCAAAGAATTTCCAGAATACCATTGAGATATTGATACCGTGACTCAGTCCAACCAACTTGCAGTTGACATAACCAGTAACCTCAACTGCCTGACCACACAGTTATTTGTGCACAAACGTCTGTACTTCACAAAAGAATAAAAAAACAAAAAATATATATATATAACTATGTAAGTGCATAACAGAAAATATATTACTGGAAAATATAATTGCAAGTTGCAACACAAGTATCTCTATCACTAAAAACAACTACCTAAAACATAACTTTTATTAAAGATCATTAAACGCAGATCCCTTAGTGGGGACCAATACACACATGGACAAACACAGAAAAAGAGCTATACTGGACCAGGTAGACCGTAATAACTTATGGATAGAGGGGGGGGGGGGGGGGGGGGGGCAACATCTAAATATCCCTAGTGTCTGTCCCTAAATGTCCCTCAAATAATCCTCTGCCCAGAGATGCACCTGGATGGTAGGGGCACTCTGTCCACGTACCTAGACTACCTGTCCTTGTAACGCCCTTGTTAAAAAATTCTATACATGGTATATCAATGAAGATTAACCTGGGTCTCAGTATACACTAAGTGTATGTTAGATTTAAATATATAGATATACAGACTCAATCACCGGAGGATACAACCAGACCCGACGCGTTTCCCCTTCTCATCCAGAAGGTTCGTCAGGGGACGCAAAAAAAGTCTATTATCATAACAAATGTGTCACAGATACGTCACAAACAAAGAAAGTCTATTATCATAACATATGTGTCACGGATACCTCACACATGCAGAGACCAAAAGGCAAAAGCAAACAAAACAAAACAAAACTGGAGCACCCACAAGGCAGCACAGGTCTATGGGAACGAACAATACATTTGTGAGGCTACTATGATACATTAAACCATACTGAATACCAGTAAAATACTTATCTGGTGATGAGCTCCAGTTTCAACACAAAAACCGGCGGTGCTTGGCTTGTGGTGCTCCAGGGGGCAGAAAAATGTGGCACCACAATTTGCAACTTCTGTACTTTCACAGATACCAGAGCAGAAAACCATGCTTAATATAAACCTCTCTGAGACAATCACCCAAAATTGCATAGACAAATGGTCTTCTGAATGTGTGGACTTTTGAAAGAAGTACTACCCTACTGTGCGCTCTCTTTCACCGTTACAGCTAGGTGACTCCCGTATACGCCATTCTGAAAGCAGATGACCACTATCCATACTGTTGTGTATGATGCAATTGCAAATCTGTCACAGGAATCTGGTCTGGATAAAGTAGTGGTCTTCTCAAAGAGTTAGTATTTTGGAGAGGGTTCACTGTAGTTTGCCGTCACCTACGGTGGCCTAATTGTGGAATAATAGGTACTACAGTTATAGTCTGGAAATGTTTATTTCAAATTTGGATAAGAGAAGGTATGAATTGCTATATCATTTGTGGCCATGTTTCTCCAATTTTATGTCCTGATCTCTGGTAGAATGTATAATAGCCATCATGTATTTCTCACCCATTCTAGCTAACAGCCAAGACTCACAAGTAAGTTGCCAATGAGCAGAGAAAAAGTTACAAGCAAAAACCCATTCCATAGCAAGGTGTCCCGACATTGAGGTCTATTGGTCCTCTCTTTGAGGCCTACCAGTAGATCACAGATTACTATTTGGCCCTCACTGTCATAGAAAGGACCTAATGGAAATCCAAGCAGACCATTATAATTTTGCAGTTACCCTCAATCCCACCCTCAGAATGGTGTTTCCTTTTTCTGCAGCATGTTTATACACAGTGAGGGACATTTATCAAGACTGGTGTTCCCAAACGCCAGTCTTGACCCCCTGTGCGCTGGAGTGAGATGCACCAAATTTATTAAGAGGAAGATTCCTCCTAATAAATTAGTTGTGTCTCTGGTAGTATGTGCACCAGAAATGGAAGTCTACGCCAGTTAGGGGTCAGTGTAGCCATCAGCTCTAACTTACTCCAGGTTCTGCACCATAATTTGAGCCTTATTTTACACCACAATAGTGGAGTAAATACTTTAGCAAATTGCCCTCATTGTCTACAACTTCATGTGCAATCACAACATATATTGTGCACAATCTTTTCATGGACATGGATCATACATGACTATGACATAAATGGAAGCAATATTTTTATGAAAAGTTTGGTGTAATTTTTTTCTGCTGCAGAACTCGGTTCTGTAGGACACACCTTTTTGATTTCATGAATTGTTGCTTGTTTTCTTTTCTACTTTCACTATAAAGCATCCTGAAATCTGCCAACCAATCTGCTGAAAAGGTCCCAAATTGTAACAATGCCAGTTATTTACAAGACTGTTGAACTGGACTTCATCTAAAGCCGTCATCTTTCCCAGGTACTAACAGTGATGTTGTCACAACCAGACAGCTGAGAAGCTCTGACAGAAGCCTTTCAGAACCTCCTCCTTGAGTTTTCTTTGTTGTGCTGTTCAGTTCCTCATCTCGTTAGCCTCTCTCAGCTGTCATGTAGTTGGACTGATTGCTTCCCTTTAAATTCCGCCCCATAATGCATTACTGGGCGGCTTAAAATAATAGACGGTGGAGGTGCAGTAGACATCGCATATCTAGATTTTAGTAAGGCTTTTGACACTGTCCCACATAGAAGACTTATCAATAAACTGCAGTCATTGAGCATGGACTCCCATATTGTTGAGTGGATTAGGCAGTGGCTGAGTGACAGACAACAGAGGGTTGTAGTCAATGGAGAACATTCAAAACAAGGTCATGTTACCAGTGGGATTCCACAGGGATCTGTACTGGGACCAATTTTGTTTAATATCTTCATAAGTGATATTGCAAAAGGCCTCGAAGGTAAGGTTTGTCTTTTTGCTGATGACACAAAGATATGTAACAGGGTTGATGTTCCTGGAGGGAAACGCCAAATGGAAAAGGATTTAGGAAAACTAGAAGAATGGTCAGAACTCTGGCAACTGAAATTTAATGTGGATAAGTGCAAGATAATGCACCTGGGGCGTAAAAACCCAAGGGCAGAATATAGAATATTTGACACAGTCCTGACCTCAGTATCTGAGGAAAGGGATTTAGGAGTAATTATTTCAGAAGACTTAAAGGTGGGAAGACAATGTAATAAAGCAGCACGAAATGCCAGCAGAATGCTTGGATGTATAGGGAGAGGTATAAGCAGTAGAAAGAGTGAAGTGCTTATGCCGCTGTACAGAACACTGGTGAGACCTCACTTGGAGTATTGTGCGCAGTACTGGAGGCCATATCTCCAGAAGGATATAGATACTCTAGAGAGAGTTCAGAGAAGAGCTACTAAACTAGTACATGGATTGCAGGATAAAACTTACCAGGAAAGGTTAAAAGACCTTAATATGTTTAGCTTGGAAGAAAGAAGAGACCGAGGGGATATGATAGAAACTTTTAAATACATAAAGGGAATCAACTCGGTAAAGGAGGAGAGCATATTTAAAAGAAGAAAAACTACCACAAGAGGACACAGTTTTAAATTAGAGGGGCAAAGGTTTAAAAGTAATATAAGGAAGTATTACTTTACTGAGAGAGTAGTGGATGCATGGAATAGCCTTCCTGCAGAAGTGGTAGCGGCAAATACAGTGAAGGAGTTTAAGCATGCATGGGATAGGCATAAGGCTATCCTTCATATAAGATAGGGCCAGGGACTATTCATAGGATTCAGATATATTGGGCAGACTAGATGGGCCAAATGGTTCTTATCTGCCGACACATTCTATGTTTCTATGTTTCTTATACTTCTTCCTGGAGTGTGTGTGCATGCTGATCCCATTTCCCAGTCTGCTACTAAAGTTAAGTGCTGTACTTTTATCTGTTATTTTCTGTTTGCTGGATCCCAGGTGACCCTGACTCCCTCCGTGTCTGGTGTAGGGAGCCGGTGGTTGTGTCCCCTCACTATTGTAGGGTGTTCAGGGGTTATATAGTCGAGGTACGTGGATATGCAACCATCCACCTCTGGGATCTTTGCATAGGCTGAGCAGCCAGGGAAAGTGCTAGGTCTTGTGCAGGGGTCTCCCCTTGGTTCCTTAGCTTTTGATCCAGTGAGTCATATATGCATGTTGCTTTGTCTTGTTTCCTGTACACCGTCCGTGACAGATGTCTCCTGATACTCAGATACGCCAAGGATGTAAAGAAGGGATGAACTGTATAGCAACCAGTCACAAGAATAATATTCTAAACACTAGCAGGTAACTTGAATATAATATATTTAGAACTCACCAATAGATAACAAGAACTGCATGTAATAATAATGAATAATGGTCCAAACAGATGATGACAATAAGGTAATGGAGCAGACAAATTATGAAGAGTTCCTTCAGATCAACTTTGAATATAAATACTGTGAACTAAATATCTTTTTTTAGTCTAACATATTTTACAAAGAAGGGAGCCATATGTGAACTCTAATTATGTGCAAACAGTAGAGCCACTTAAACTAACTGATTACTATATATTTGTTTACTGAATAAAATATAGCATGCATAATAAATAGTATATAAAACATATTGGGGCAGATTTATTAACCCTGTCTGATATTTAGACAGCGTAAACCTACCTAAACTCAAATTGCATATGTATTTTTTAACTTACAGGGATATTAGCATTTTTATATTCAGTTATGATTGGCATTTTTGCAAAAGTTGCAGCAGGAGGTGAAGTTATTTGTGTTAACACTAAAGAAATTACATTAAAACTTACATAGAACCTTTGCCCAGTTGCCTTATAAGTTGGCTAGTACTGAAACAAAGTCATATGATATATTGGCTATAATTTGCCAAAAGGCATGTGGAAAGAGAAGCTTGGTGTAAACCAAAAACTCCATACCACCAAAAACCGTTCAAGGGAATTTATAATTGCCTTTACTCTTCTTTTTGGTGTAGAAAAATGGCAAATTGACAGATTTTCAACTTTTCAATGCATTTGTAACTTTTCTAGCGGCAATGTGCATTTTCACCACCTTTGCCAAGTCTACGAAGAAGGTGCGTGGTGAGGGCAGAGCAAGGGCATCGCGAGGGCTGGGCCATTGGTCCCGGCTGATTTATTTATCATTATTTAAGCCAGATACTGGGCTCTGAACTGGCATAGATTTAATTATGGCGCACGGAGAGGGCAGGTAATTTATGACTAGTCCTGTGTCTCATCATAAATTACGTGCCTCCTCCAGCAGTACAGGCCCTATCAAGGCTGCCATAGCACATGCCTGCCATCATAAATCATGGTCTTTGTATTGTAACAAAGTTATAGTTAGTTTGTTGGCTTTAAGCACAAAGGATGTATGTGTTGGGAGAATTTCCCATTGTACATACCAAACGCCTTACCTATTTTACTACAAAATGCTGATTTGGCCTTTTCATCTGTCAAAGGGACACTTTATTCACATATCACTGGCCCCTCTATTCCCTTTCCCTTCCAGAGTATTGCAAAAATGCAGTAGGGAAACTGATCCCAAAACTGGGGCCATCATTTATAACACCAGACGTTTCTCTGAGTCAGATAGAGTAACGTTGCATGCCGTAACTCCCTGCCAACAAGCACACAAATTGCCAAACTTTTCCATCATTTGTATTTGGCTCAGGCAAATAGAACTGGCGGAGAGTAGTGTTTTTGAGTGTTATAACAATTGGAACAATCCTATTAAGTCCTCATGCAAACAACCATATTCTACGCTTTTTCAAACAGATAGTACACTGACCCATAAAAGTCAATAGGGCTATTGACACATCTGTTTTTTTTTTTTTAACCTATGTGTCAACCTGGGCACACAATGCACATGAAAAATATCTGTTTTTCAAGGATCAGTTTTTTGAAGACTGAAAATTGGATACAGCCGTGTGCATGAGGCCTTAGAATCACGAAGGAAGCCCCCACAAGAGATTAGTTGGGCACAATTGGCTAGGAGGTTTTGTTTAACCTCCTCTGGACCAGAAAAACAAGCTCTATGAAATGTTAAACTTGACTTCACATGTGTCTTTCTTCAACTCATGTCCTGTAGCTATTTCACATAAAAAGATTAGTTTATACAGTGAAAATCATATCTTTACAAGTTCTGGAACCTTAACCTTTCTAGAAATAGTAGGGTAGATTTACTAATACTTTAAAGCAAGGTAAACTTAGGCAGTCTTAAACTGTGCCATATTTATGATAGTGGCTGATGCCAGATGCTAAATCTGGGGCACCTTTCGACTGTCTAGTCTAATCTAATTCTGCGCTACCTATTTTTTGACTATATGTTATACTCCAAACATGTGCCAATTTTTTACACATTTTACAGCACATGATATAGCATTTTAGTCACTCATCTTACCAGTGATGCCTCACACACTTTCTACTAAGCCACGTCCCATTATCAGACAAGGTGGAGAAAGTGTCTGAAATAGTTAGGTAAAAGGCATGTACACCCGATTTTTGCCGCAAATAGTGCCAAAATCCTGCCCTTATTTTCAATAGTAAATCTGCTCCAGAACTAAATGGAAAAATCATTGCTTCTTTCAGGTGTTGGAATTTCAATGTAAACTTATTTGTCAGTCTCATTTACTTATCTTATTACAACTAGGAATAATGGAGTATATAAAACATAACTTGCTGGACTATGCAACAAATAAAAGCAATTTACAACCAAATGTTTACTTAGAACAGCACCCGGATGCATGGATTTATGCTGAAAACAATATTCATAGGTTCTAATATGTTATAGCTGATGATATACACTACATGATCAAAAGTACTTGTATATCTATACCTTTGTTGAACTTTTAAGTTCAGATATATAGGCATTAATGTTGCACCCATTTAGCTGTAGGAGCATTGGTGGTGTTGGGCACCAAAGGATATTTTGTAGATTTTTTCCTTGTATTGAGGTGTCTTTTATCATCCCAGAAGTACACCTATGTCAGATGGGTATGTGCTAGCCTAAGATAGGGAAATAAAAGGTAACCCTAATGGAAGACAGGGATGATGTGCATGAATTGTACTGTTTCATCTATTTATTGTGAAATATGTTTTTGCTAAATATATGACACTTTTAGGTTCTTAAGTATATTTTTCGGTGAAGATCATGATATCTTACACACGCACTTATTGTACATAATAGTAGCACTTCCTGTGTGTTAAACAGTTGT
Source organism: Bufo gargarizans (assembly GCF_014858855.1). NCBI lineage: Eukaryota > Metazoa > Chordata > Amphibia > Anura > Bufonidae > Bufo > Bufo gargarizans. Next base: position 84,919,819 of record NC_058088.1, read on the forward strand.
TCTCGAACCAGTGTGTCAACCAAACAGATTTGGCTTGGCCAAATCCTATAGGTGTTTTTCTGGCAGTTCCCTGATCGTAACTCTTTAGTCCTTATACAGGGATCTGGAATTCGCTGCAGGGGAACCACCAGGCTGCTACCTCCTGCAGTAGTCTCTCTGTTTGGTTGACAGCTGATCCATGAGGGTCAAGAGACACCGGTGCGGGGCATAGAGGGTCAAGCAAAAGCATAGTCAGGGACAAGCCAAGGTCAAAACAGGCAGAGTATGTGCAATCCAATAAACCAAGGTCATGGCAGGCGGCTCAAGGTCAGTATGGAAATCAGGCAGAGAACAATCAAGTATGGGAAGCGGGAAGAATTTGATACATGGGCAAACAAAAATAGCATACCTTTTTAGGATATTAGTGGACTAGAACCTATCGCTCAGGCATCCTCCAGCAAGGTAAGGTGCCTTAAGTACCCCAAGGTGGTCAGCCATTGGCTGGTGTATGCATGCTGGTCCTTCAGGAGCAGGAGGGAGCATGTGCGCAACCTATAGGCAGAGGAGAAAGTCCTTAGCAAGCAAGCAGACTGCAGCCTGCATGGAGGGACAGAGCTACCATGGCGGCAGGGCCTGCCAGGAAGGAGAGAGATCAGGAGGTGGGTCAGTGCCACCAGGATCCATAGTGGGTAATTAAAGCAGCGGCAGCCACAGGCCGCTTCTGTAACACCGTGCATATGTCAGAGTTGGCGTCCACTATCAAGGAGCACCACAAATATCCACAAGGATGCTCCAATGCATTAAGGGTAATTTATTCAAAACATCTAGTGTCACCATTAAACAAACCACAGGCAACGTTTTGCCCAGTCCTGCTCTTATGAAGCTCATTAAGGCTTATGAAGCTTATTAAGGCTTATGCTTATTATGGTTGCCACTGTGTAGACTGCCTGAAACATCACTTGTGGCTTTCTTTACTGGTGACCCTGGGTGTTCTGAATAAATTATCCTAATTGCATTGGAACTTTTGAGCTGTCCCTACTGTTGGGTTTTTACTCTGTACTTGTTGAGTTGCATTTCAAAAGCAAATAAAGTAAAAAAAATCGGAATTAAATCTCTGCTGTCCCCATGTCCTCTGAGTGACTGAACATCTACACCTACATCCAGAGGCAGGTGTCCAGCAGCTTCAGAGAGAGAAACAGAGTGAGGGAGAGAGAGAGAGAGCTGGGGGTGGAGAGAGGAGGAGTAGGGGGAGGCAGGTACCCCTGCTCTGGCAGTCAATCAGTCTGATCTAAGCTCTGCCCTCCCTCTCCATACACTCTGCCTGCAACTGACTTCCCCAGGGAGAGCCAAGGAGCCACGCTGAAGCACAGGACTGCACTTTGCAACGGATGCTAAAAGGACACTGGATTATTAATTACAGGATCTGGTAGCAAAGACCTACAGCAAACACTGACACTGCCTAGGAAGGTGAGTTATCTGTCATATGCTGGAGTCATAAGAAAGTAGATTGTGCATTAATATTAACTAACATTTACAAGTAGTTTTGCAAGTAAAAGGATATAACAATAATAATCAAATATGATTTAATAATGAATATAAATGATATTTTCAGTGATTTTGAAAATCAGTCCTTTCCAAAAACTGCGTCCAGTTTGGAAGACATGCTTATTATAAAAGAATGCCTTGTATTTGTTCTGCTATGACTTTGTGCAATAAAGAGTATCAAGTTCTCTCAAAGTTGTATATTTTCCAGCATTGGAAGAAAACACTTCTGTATATTTGGAAATGTCTATAAATGGTGTATTTGGACTGATTATTTCTTACTAAAATGTATTTTACAGGGGAGCGGTGCGCCTCCATGTATAAATACTGCATTAGGGCTTAAATTATTTTTTTTTAAAATCATCCATGAAAATTCAATGTCAATTCAACCCCTATGCTTTGTAGTATATTCAGTGGGGCAGGAGATCACCATAACCATAACATTCTCTATGGGAGAGATCTAATAACAATGCATACTGTATGGGTGTCCTTTCAGGGAGGGCAGGGACTTGTCACTATATTAACTCTTTCACTTTGTTAAAAATAAAAGGTCTTCAGCGTAGTTTAAATATGCTGTACAGATCACTATTGTGCTTTAAGGGCTGCACTTACTTGCAGATTGTACAGGGTTAAATAGCAATTTCAAGTGGAATTGCCTTTCTTAATAAGGTCCATAACATTTGCTTGAACCCACCTACTTCATCCCAGCCTGATGCATTGACACACTATATTAGGCCTGAATGAAAGAGAAAATTGTGCCGGATAATTACATAATTTTTTGCAAATTTTTCTTTCATTGGAATTGCAAATGTGCAGTGGGAGTGTGTCCCGTATATAAGTCTTGGCTGGTAAAAAAATGCTTTAAAGTTTTAATATGTAGCAGTAATAAAGCGACAGTCAACTGCTCCAATATAGCACTGCTTAGTTACTGACTTGATGCCACTATGGATTTGCTTTGCTAAAATACTATAAATGTAACATATGTGCCCAGAGTAGACTGTTGAGTTCCTATGTAGCGCAGTACACTGGAAGGTAATAACTTCTAAATTTTTAGAACATGAAATTCTAAATCAATATAGATATAGAAGTGTGTTCTAAGCCTAAGAAGACAAAATAAACCATAGTAAAACGTTTATATTGAACTACTGCCTTATGCTGAAGCTCACACCAAAGCCATGAATTGCATTACTAAAAACTCACAGATATAAAATATAACGTTATTTCACAACCGTTTGCTCTGCAAGAGGTAGTGATCACAAGCTGTCGGGAATTTCCTGGGTTCAGCGTGATGTTTGCATGCTCCCTTAATTCAAAATACCTCCTGATACCTTGGACTAACACGTTATCTTTGACTGTGTGCAGTTATGTAGACTTGTAGCTAGATGTTCCATCAAGGCAAAGTGGCTTGAGTGCACCCCCTTGGCATTGAACAAAGTCGCACCAGGCACCTCCATCCACACTGTATTATAAGTACCATGGGGGCGAGGACCTATGTGAGATTATTTACTGTACAGGTAAAGGCAGATGTGTATTTGCTGATGGTGTAGTACTAGCTATACAAGGCCTGAATACAATCTGGCCTAAATCCAAAACCATGAGATTCACTTTGAGCCTTTAAAGGGTTTTCCAGCCTCTTGAACATTTTTCTTCGAAAAATGTAATTCTTTCAAATAAACCGTGTAATGTTCCCCTTACTACTCCCCTGCTGTTCTTGTGTCCTTTGCTTACTGGGTCCACAGCAATGACATTTTGACACATGTGTGACCTCTGCATCCAATCAGTGGTTGTAGTGGTGACCTCAGTGGTGTCCATCGCATGTCGAAATGTCATCACTGGTGGCCATGATACAGAGATCAATGTGGGACTCGGAAAGCAGTGATGCAGGAGAAGCAAGGAAAAAATTATTCTGGTTATTATACTTTTGGTATAAAAAAAATCTGTTTGCTGGACAACCCCTTGAAGACTGGCCTTTCAAATCCTTATATTTAAATAATAATAATATTTATGTGGAATTCTTCTTCCCTGACTATGCATCCACATAAAGAAAATCTTAGTAGCCACTCCAGCTTCATTCTACTATTTGGGAGTTTCTCATACATCTTCATTAATATATTATTACTTACTGAACATTTTGCTACATGAGATATGTTACTACTGTACTGTATATTGTTATGGTTGTTCTACAATTGATTACATATCATTTCCAAATCTTATATAGTAAGGGTACTTACTAGCGTATTTGTTTTCCGGTGTTGAGTTCCGTCACAGGAGCTCAATACCGGAAAAAAACTGATCAGTTTTATCCTAATGCATTCTGAATGGAGAGCATTCTGTTCAGGATGCATCAGTTCAGTCCCTCTTACGTTTTTTGGCCGGAGAAAATACCGCAGCATGCTGCAGTTTTCTCTCCGGCCAGAAATCCTGAACACTTGCCGGAATGCCAGATCTGGCATTAATTTCCATTGAAATGCATTAATGCCGGACCTGGCCCCAAGTGTTGCGGCAAAACGGATCCGGTTTTACGGTCTGTGCATGCGCAGACCTTTAAAAATAAGAAATAAATAAATACCGGATTTGTTTTTCCGGATGACAATCGGAAAGACGGATCCAGTATTGCAATGCATCCGTTTGTGTCCAGATTGCCAGATCTGCCTGCCGGAATCCTCTTCTGCAAGTGTGAAAGTACCCTAAAACCTTCAATTCATTTCAAGTTAAGTTATTGTAGGTGAATAGGAAAGTCATGAAACATTATATTTGATATGTGTTTGGACTGCAAGGCCAACCCTGAGGGTGAAAGTGATGTACGGCTAACAAGTCATTGTACCTGATGCACCCTGCTAGGTGGCACTGTTGTATTAGAATAGCCACAGAGATGAGGGAAGGGACTGTTATATGCATTGTTTACATGTAATAATTCAGTACCACTTTCTGTATGAAATCACAATGCTTCGGGGACCCGCTTTGCTGTCTCGTAATTTGTGCAATATCTACTGTTCCTTAGCAAAGAGGGAAGATGTATAACTAGCGCAGCACAGAACGTCACCCCAACCTGCGTGTTAGTCAGTCATGCAGGGAAGTACTGGTATTCAACCAGACACTATTATTATTATTAATGACCCGGGTGCTGCAAGTTCATTTATTTTACAACATTGAACATTTTATTGGATGAATTATCTGGATTCAGTGGTTTGGCTCTCGTCAGTTTTAAGATTTAATAGCATACCTGAAGAATTGGCCTGTTGCCTCCTGTTTCTAAGAGTTGGGGATTGGCACTAAGCTTGTTATGACACATGTGGGGGGTATGAGATATGTTACTAGTGCAGCAATGTTTATGTCCGCAAAATACACTCGTACACTACTGCAAAATAATAATTTCCTTTTTCTATGTCTCAGGGATTTAGCCTGTCAGTGATGGGGGAGGCGAGGGTTAGATTTCAAGGTCTATATGCTATTCTAAACATGTTTTTATTTATTTTTTCGTAATGAAAGTAAAATTTTAGCTTTTTTTATTAAGCCCAAATTATGCAAAAAAATAAAAAGACAAAAACGATTGCACTCAAGAACTTGAGGTGTTGCCCATAGCAATCGATCAGATTTCGTATACCAGTCAGAATATAAAAGCATTGACATCATCGGTTGTTGTGGGAAACAGCTCCAGTTCTTGTCAGCACTAGAATTCGCACATAAGGCTAGACCTATTTAAAAGCTTCTAAGGCAAAAACATTTTGCAGATCTAACAATGCAATATTAGGACTTTTTCACACAAACTCTTTTTTTCTACAGTTTAAACTCATGCATTTCGAGCGTTGTAAAGCCGTTTTAAGCATATTGGCATTTTAGACACTGGTCTTAAAAAGTTACAAACTTTCACACAACTTTGCAAATATGGATAGTATAAGCTATAAGAAATGTTTGTAATATAGCTTATCAGAGAAAAATGCCATGTTTGTCCCCCCCCCCCCCTTCTTTAAAATGACTTTGTCTCTGAAATTTATGAGAAATCCGTCTTAATGAGAGTCTGCTCACTGAAAGATCAGAATGCATATTCGCAAGGGTGGAGTGTGCAAGGGCTGAGTGAGACAGGACTCCATCAGAGACACCAAAGAGACTGTTGTAGCTAAATAGTATGTTTTCATCTGAACCCAAGTGCTTTATCCATATCCTTACAGGTCAATACTGCTTTGTACTGTTTTCTATGACCCTAGGACTGCTTCTGAGTGAGTGAGAGTCTAGCATACAGATGAGAAAACTGCTAAAAATGCCAGATACAAGTAATATAATGGCCAAAAATTGCGTTATTCCTCATCTACACACATTGCACTATTCATTAATGCAAAGTTTGTTAAAAGTTAGGTAGAGGTCTGCTGCCTCTTCCTAGGCCTGTGACATCAATGTACTTCGGTCACATGGCTTAGGTGCAGCTCCGCCCTATTCAAGTCAATGGGGCTGAGCTGTAATATCAAGCATTACCACTATACGATGTACGGTGCTGTCCTTGGAAAGCTGCTTTAAGCCTGCATCATTCACCAGAGCTTTGGTGAGTGCAGCATCTCCATGAAACAGCTGATTGGCAGAGGCACCGGGACTCGGACCCCCAAAAATGTGATAATGATGACCTATCCTGAGGATAAGTCATCATTATCTTTCAAGCATAACCCCATTAAAGATTTGCTTCACAGCAGCTACATGTGTTTTAGACATAATAGACCGAAGGGGACTGGAGAGTTTTCTAGACTTGCTCTGTGACATGCAGAGGTAATGGAGAAGGGATGGGGAGTAGATAAGCTGTGACCATCCCTTACTCACCACTGGGCAGCACAGTGGTGCAGTAGTTAGCACTGGTGCCTTGAAGCACTGGGGTCCTAGATTTGAATCAGACCAGAGACAACTGCATAGAGTTGATATGTTCTCCCCGTATTTGTGTGGATACTCTGGTTTCCACCCACACTCCAAAAAAAAAGGCAAATTTGCTTCCTACAAAATTTACCCTATTGTATGTTGGGGTTTAGCCACTATATGACAGCCACACATTTATTCCTGTGCTGAGTCCCTGTGAGAAAAAGTGCATTACAAATGTTTAGCATTATTGTGAATGATGGATCATGTATAAACCTATGCAGAGACATTTTATTTGTCACTTTAATCCTGTATTTAATGAGAATTGCTGGCTGCTAAAAAAGTGAACAGTACAGATCAGGAAGTGTTGACATAGTATTAGGCTATGTCAACACTGCGCACGATTTTAGGACTTTTTTAATATAGCTAGTAACATGGAAAATGTAAAAAACTATTTAAGAAGTATGTTTAACATAAAAACTTGATTTAAACAATGTCCTTTTCTGATAATGCATTCCCTTTAACCACTTGCTTACTGCAGCACGACTTTATATGTTGGGGTAGTAAGCTGTTAACTATAACCTGCCGTATAAAAGCAATTACGATTTGCCGACACATTGTGGTGCTGCTGCTGATTGCTGTGACCTCACCACCATTAAACAGTCGTGGTCACAGCGAAGATCCCGGAGACCACTTCGGCATCTGATTGTTGGGACAAACTGTCACTGTGATGAAAAGACGACAGATGTGCGCTCAGCTAAGATCCTTGATGTGAGCGTGACCCCTGCTGGTTGTAAAATTAGCTGTGAACCTGCTGTCTGTGAATTTCATAAATATATAAATAAATAAATATATAAATATAGGTATCAATTTTAGCTATACTTAGTACAGCTTTTTGTGTGCAAAAACATGCATATTTTAAATTTTTTTTTTAAAAGCCAAAAGCTTTAAATGTCCAAATTTCCCCAAGATTAATTCCTTAGAGCAGGGTTCAGGAACCTGGGGTATTCCAGCTGCTGTGAAACTACAACTTCCAGCATGCACACTTGCTCAGCTTGTCTTGTAACTACCAACGAAGTGAAAGGAGGATTCTGGGAGTTGTAGTTTAAGAATACATGGAGTACTTGAGGTTGTTGATACCTTAAAAAAAATAGTAACTTTGAAGGAGTTTCTAATGTTTTGGCACTGAATAGCATCTGTTCTGGCAGTGCCATGCTATTGAACTAGCAATAGAAAAATTGGCCTCCAAAATCCAAAATACTCTCCAGTCCTTTGAAGTCTTGCAGTGAGCCCAGCTAGTAGATAAATAACACAAACATACAGAAATGGGTTTAGAAATGCTTTGGTTTGAAATCTTTGGTAACAGTTAGAAAAAAAGTTATAAGAAATAATTTTTTTCATATTTTCAGCCTTTTCTTCAATATATTTTTTTATACTATATCTGTCATCTAATGGCGCAAAAGAAAGGTCTAATGCGCCATGTAAAAAAATAATATTAAAAACATGAATGTTGGCACAGAAAATAAACACTCTGGTAATTAAGAGGTTAAAACAATTTTAAAGTTTTTTTTTCCAGGATTTTTATATTGATAGCCTATCCAGGCTATCAGACCGCTAAAGGGCTGACGCGCCAAACCTCTGCCAATCAGCAGTTGCCACACAGAAACCCTGAGTTCATGACCTGATGAGGCCATGTGTTGCAGTTTTCAGCAAAATAACTGCAAAAATTATATACAGTACATCCATATTTAAAGTATATCATTATATATTGCGTGGCACCGCTTAATAAACAGGCATTATTATGAAAGGGGTTGTGCAACTTTAAACTTTTTTTTTTTAAACAGACTTTTAAACAGACCTCATAGAGTGTCCAGACCCGTGGTGGCGATCATACTTACCTGGTCCCCATCGCTGAGTTCTGGCTCCATCACTCCAAGACCACCTTCACAAATCCTGGGTCTCTCAGAATCAACATCTTGTTGATAGAGTTCATGTCACTGCTGCAGTCAGTCACTGGCCGCAGCAATCACGTGACCTCTCTCAATAAGATATTGATTGTGAGAGACCCAGGACATGTGAACGCGGCCATGGAACAAAGGAACTGGAACCCAGAAGCAGGCACCAGATAAGTATAATCACCACAATGGGTCTGTCTACTCTGTGATGTCTGTTAAAAAAACATTTGCACAAGTTGCACAACCACTGTAATTTTTATTTAATTATAGTTTATGTTAATATATAGAAATATGTCTTTAAAAGAGAGCTCGGCCAGCAAGGGGAGTGTGGAAACCTGTTTAACCCATTATATCTCTGGCTTGGTAACAGCTATAGATATGGGACTGGTCTTGTTTGAAAGCTGACATGATTTTAAAAAAAAAACAGTATCACAGCATTATCTCCTGTACAACAGAAGATATTGTCACGGATGGTGTTGCAGAAAGCTGGAACTTATAAATAAACATCCGACTGGCTTGATCCCAAACTAAAGAGCGTATGGGTGATCCCTATAAAACCCCTAGAGCTCTCCCTGACTGCTATGCCCATGCAAAGATCTTTATGGCAGATGATTGCATGCCCACATACCTAATACTGTATGACACCTGAAAACCCTATAATAGTGAGGGGACACGACCACCGGCTCCCTGCACTTAATACGGACGGAGTCAGGGTCACCTAGAATCAAGCCAGCAAGGAAACACAAATAAAGGAAAAGGACTTATCTGAGGAATCAGCAGCAGCAGCCTCCAGCAGTGAACACAATCCAGGAAGTAGTATAAACCGCAGTGAGGCAGTATGAGAGGAAATATAAAGGGAGACAATTAGTGTAAATAGGTGACAGCTGGGAGAAGGAAAGGAGATGACAAAGTGAAACCAAAACAAAGAACTTCATGCAAGAGGTAGAGAAGAACGTCTGAGAACTGGCGGTGACAGATATACAGTCAGGTCCATAAATATTGGGACACAATTCTAACATTTGTGGCTCTATACACCACCACAATGGATTTGAAATGAAACAAACAAGATGTGCTTTACCTGCAGACTGTCAGCTTTAATATGAGGGCATTTACATCCAAATCAGGTGAATGGTGTAGGAATTACAACAGTTTGCATATGTGACTCCCACTTGTTAAGGGACCAAAAGTAATGGGACAACTGACTTCTCAGCTGTTCCATGGCCAGGTGTGTGTTATTCCCTCATTATCCCAATTACAATGCGCAGATAAAAGGTCCAGAGTTCATTTCAAGTGTGCAATTTGCATTTGGAATCTGTTGCTGTCAACTCTCCAGATGAGATCCAAAGAGCTATCACTATCAGTGAAGCAAGCCATCACTAGGCTGAAAAAAAACAAACAAACCCATCAGAGATAGCAAAAATATTAGGCGTGGCCAAAACAACTGTTTGGAACATTCTTAAAAAGAAGAAACACACTGGTGAGCTCAGCAACACCAAAAGACCCGGAAGACCACGGAAAACAACTGTGGTGGATGACCGAAGAATTATTTCCCTGGTGAAGAAAACACCCTTCACAACAGTTGGCCAGATCAAGAACACTCTCCAGGAGGTTGGTGTATGCGTGTCAAAGTCAACAATCAAGAGAAGACTTCACCAGAGTGAATACAGAGGGTTCACCACAAGATGTAAACCATTGGTAAGCCTCAAAAACAGGAAGGCCAGATTAGAGTTTGCCAAACGACATCTAAAAAAGCCTTCACAGTTCTGGAACAACATCCTATGGACAGATGAGACCAAGATCAACTTGTACCAGAGTGATGGTAAGAGAAGAGTATGGAGAAGGAAAGGAACTGCTCATGATCCTAAGCATACTACCTCATCAGTGAAGCATGGTGGTGGTAGTGTCATGGTGTAGGCATGTATGGCTGCCAATGGAACTGATTCTCTTGTATTTATTGATGATGTGACTGCTGACAAAAGCAACAGGATGAATTCTGAAGTGTTTCAGGCAATACAGGGAGTGCAGAATTATTAGGCAAGTTGTATTTTTGAGGATTAATTTTGTTATTGAACAAAAAACTCATTAATATCAAAGCTGAATATTTTTGGAAGTAGTTATTAGTTTGTTTTTAGTTTTAGCTATTTTAGGGGATTATATCTGTGTGTGCAGGTGACTATTACTGTGCATAATTATTAGGCAACTTAACAAAAAACAAATATATACCCATTTCAATTATTTATTTTTACCAGTGAAACCAATATAACATCTCAACATTCACAAATATACATTTCTGACATTCAAAAACCAAACAAAAACAAATCAGTGACCAATATAGCCACCTTTCTTTGCAAGGACACTCAAAAGCCTGCCATTCATGGATTCTGTCAGTGTTTTGATCTGTTCACCATCAACATTGCGTGCAGCAGCAACCACAGCCTCCCAGACACTGTTCAGAGAGGTGTACTGTTTTCCCTCCTTGTAAATCTCACATTTGATGATGGACCACAGGTTCTCAATGGGGTTCAGATCAGGTGAACAAGGAGGCCATGTCATTAGATTTTCTTCTTTTATACCCTTTCTTGCCAGCCACGCTGTGGAGTACTTGGACGCGTGTGATGGAGCATTGTCCTGCATGAAAATCATGTTTTTCTTGAAGGATGCAGACTTCTTCCTGTACCACTGCTTGAAGAAGGTGTCTTCCAGAAACTGGCAGTAGGACTGGGAGTTGAGCTTGACTCCATCCTCAACCCGAAAAGGCCCCACAAGCTTATCTTTGATGATACCAGCCCAAACCAGTACTCAACCTCCACCTTGCTGGCGTCTGAGTCGGACTGGAGCTCTCTGCCCTTTACCAATCCAGCCACGGGCCCATCCATCTGGCCCATCAAGACTCACTCTCATTTCATCAGTCCATAAAACCTTAGAAAAATCAGTCTTGAGATATTTCTTGGCCCAGTCTTGACGTTTCAGCTTGTGTGTCTTGTTCAGTGGTGGTCGTCTTTCAGCCTTTCTTACCTTGGCCATGTCTCTGAGTATTGCACACCTTGTGCTTTTGGGCACTCCAGTGATGTTGCAGCTCTGAAATATGGCCAAACTGGTGGCAAGTGGCATCTTGGCAGCTGCACGCTTGACAGTTATTTTGCGCCTTGGTTTTTCCACACGCTTCTTGCGACCCTGTTGACTATTTTGAATGAAACGCTTGATTGTTCGATGATCACGCTTCAGAAGCTTTGCAATCTTAAGAGTGCTGCATCCCTCTGCAAGATATCTCACTATTTTTGACTTTTCTGAGCCTGTCAAGTCCTTCTTTTGACCCATTTTGCCAAAGGAAAGGAAGTTGCTTAATAATTATGCACACCTGATATAGGGTGTTGCTGTCATTAGACCACACCCCTTCTCATTACAGAGATGCACATCACCTAATATGCTTAATTGGTAGTAGGCTTTCGAGCCTATACAGCTTGGAGTAGGACAACATGCATAAAGAGGATGATGTGGTCAAAATACTCATTTGCCTAATAATTCTGCACTCCCTGTATTATCTGCTCATATTCAGCCAAATGCTTCAGTACTCATTAGACGGCGCTTCACAGTGCAGATGGACAATGACCCAAAGCATACTGCAAAAGCAACCAAAGAGTTTTTTTAAGGGAAAGAAGTGGAATGTTATGCAATGGCCAAGTCAATCACCTGACCTGAATCCGATTGAGCATGCATTTCACTTGCTGAAGACAAAACTAAAGGGAAAATGCCCCAAGAACAAGCAGAAACTGAAGACAGTTGTAGTAGAGGCCTGGCAGAGCATCACCAGGGATGAAATCCAGCGTCTTGTGATGTCTATGCGTTCCAGACTTGAGGCTGCAATTGACTGCAAAGGATTTGAAACCAAGTATTAAAAAGTGAAAGTTTGATTTATGATCATTATTATGTGTCATTACTTTTGCCCCATCCTGTTAGTTAATCTGTAAAGATAAAGTTAACATTGCTGTTTTTTATAGCCCCCCTAAAAAATAATAAAAGTTATTAAATACACTATATAAACTCCAAAATGGTTGCTAAAAACACTACAGCTTGTCCCGCAAAATTCATACAGCTAAATTGAAGAAAAAATTAAAAAGTTATGACTGCTGGAACTGGTCCTCAAGGCTAAAATTAGACATATCACTAAGGCCCCTTTCACACGGGCGAGAATTCCGTGCGGGTGCAATGCGTAAGGTGACTTCAATGGGGCTGTGCATATGAGCGGCGATTTTCACACATCACATCACATGCTCTATGTTGTGCGTTTTTCACACAATGCAGGCCCCATAGAAGTAAATAGGGCTGCGTGAAAATTGCAAGCATCCGCAAGCATGTGCGGATGCGGTGCGATTTTCATGCATGGTTGCTAGGTTACGATCGGGGTGGGGACCCGATCTTTATTATTTTCCCTTATAACATGGTTGTAAGGGAAAATAATATCATTCTTAATACATAATGCTAAGTAAATTAGGGATGGAGGGGTAAAAAAAATAATTAAACTCACCTCATCTACTTGTTCGCGCAGCCCAGCTTGTCTTCTTTCTTCTTCTTTGAGGACCTTGGAGGAAAAGGACCTTTGGTGACGTCACTGCGCTCATCACATGGTCCATCACCATTAATTATTTTATTTTATTTTTTAACCCCTCCCTACCTAATTTACTTAGCATTCTGTATTAAGAATGCTATTATTTTCTCTTATAACCATGTTATAAGGGAAAATAATAAAATCTACACAACACCGAACCCAAACCCGAACTTCTGTGAAGAAGTCCAGGTACCAAACATGCCGATTTTTCTCACACGCATGCAAAACGCATTAAAACGCTTTGCACTCGCGCGGAAAATTTGTGCATTTTCCTGTAATGCACCTGCATCTTTTCCCGCAACGCAACCGCAATGCCCGTGTGAAAGAGGCCTAAGGGGTTAAAAAATGCACTAATGTCGCCTGAGTTGTGTGCCAACTAGATTTAGTTCAGACATAAATTTAAAATTTACAGTAAAAGTTACATATTTGGGAGGGTTTTTTCAATTTTAACCCCCTCCCAGACTGCCGTTATACATGTATGGCAGAAGTCGGATCTTTAAATATGGTGCCTGCAATCGAGCACAGCAAGTGCCATAGCCACAGGGATTTTGGTGTTTTAAACAGCAGACACCCAAGACTAATGTCTGCAATCAGCGATAATAGTGATCACAGACATTTAACCCCTCAAATGCTGTGGTCAAATGTGACCATAGTATCTGAGAGTGGAAAACCAGGGGGCGCCGCGATCCTGGGTCCTGGATTGTTCCCCCAAGTAACGAAGCACTTGGGGGAACAAAAAAAAACCAGAGAGGCAAATAAATAAATTACTGAATCTTTTCTCATAAATTTATATATCAGTCTACTCAGCTTCTCCTGCTATATAACATGCCACCTGCAGGTTGAACTGTATTTTCATGGTGGCGGGTTCCCTTTAAGTGTAGGTATAAAATATCTGAGTACATGTACATGACAGGTGTATGTACTTAGCAAGCCTGCCTTGCTCTCATTTAAAAGCCAGGATTTTTTATCTGGTGCCGGATATGACCAAATACAATATTTCATATATATCTCCTGGGCATTGATTGAAAAGCAGTATACTTTTCTAGATGCACTTTCATTTCATTGACCCTCCTATTGCAGAGCATCACACTATAATTATATCACACTAGATAGTTTGATATATAATATATAATAGCTGCAATACCAAATACAGCCTGTGAACAAGAGGGTCAGTAGTAATCTCTACTTTCCAATGTTTTAGTTTTGTTTTCTACTTAGGCTTGTTTCACACTTGCGTCTGCCAATCCGATAGGTTGTTCTGGCTTGGAACAGCCAGCTGGCCCCATAACCATAATGTGGTCCGGAAGTAATCCGGCAAATATGCAGAGAAACGGCTGGACAAATACCTTTTTGTCTGGCTGATTGACGCCAATCTGAGGTTTGCAGTCACCTATGCTATGACCATTTATATGTTGTCAGTAATAATTCAAAAGTTTAGATAACTTTTAGAAATGTACATCAATAAAAATATGTTAAAGAAAGGGGTCAGATGGAAAATATAAGCCCTTTGAAGTGCCCCATCCTGTTAGTTAATCTGTAAAGATAAGCGTCTGATAGATCTTTTGGAACTCATTAACAGGATTTCATTTCTTGGAGACAGAATTGATTCTTGCTTTTTTTGTCTTTTTTTTTGTCTTCAGACTTAACAGTCTGGCAGTGCAACTTAAAATGATGCATTCATGTTAATTGCTCAGAATCAGTAACTCTTTAGTATTCATGCAACTATTGGACAGGAGGTGGGGGAACGGGCGCGGTAGTAGAGGCCTGATGGTGGTGGTAGTCCTAACGGTGTCTATGGTCCTCTGCTGCGCTCCCTGGGGCCGGTGCACAGTGAATGGAGGGGTTTACCCTTTGTTATCCTTGGGGGAAACATCCTGGTGAAAGGTCCCCTGCCTGTTGGTGGTTGGGCTGCCTTTGGTGTTGGTGAGCTGTGGGGTGGAAGGCAGGAGGACAAAGAAGGCCGACATGGTCAGTCTTCCTATATATTCCTATATATCTGTACTTTCTCTCTAATTCAGCCAGACTGATACAATTTTTTTCTCTCTCAATACTTTTGCACTACAATGCCCATCTGCTTTTAGGAAGACCTGGGAACCGTAGACAAGTGAAATGAAGCCAAAAAGCGTATCTGTAATGGCTGCTAAACATCCAGGATAAAATGATAATTTTCTTCCTCATGGGCAGGTGTCAGAGCCTGGCTTCTCATCACCAGGCTGGCTCCTCCCCTGCGATGTTCCAGTTCTGCTCATCTCTTTAAGGGGGTTTTCTGAGACTTTTTTTTTTTTTTTACTGAGGACCTATCCTCTGGATAGGTCATCAGTGTCTGATTGGTGGGGGTCTGACACCCGGATCCCCCACAAATCAGCTATTTGAGAAGGCAAAACTAACTTCTCACAAAGCTGAACAGAACATCAGCCTTTCTAGAGAGGAGAGGTGTAGCAGCCCCACCTAACTACTGTTACCCTGGACTGGACAGTAACCCCATATGCCACTCTCAGGAGAACAATGCATCATGGCCTGAATACACACAGACCTCACCATAATGCCTCCCCAACTGCCTACAGTAGCTCACAGCTCTAGCCTGTTTCACCTGATGGAAAACGTTGTCAAAATACAACTTTATTCATCAGCGTAGGCAAACTGGCTGCTTGAAATCAAGGGGACAGCGACACCTGAGATTCTAACCATGCGCCCTTCTGTTTCATTTTCAGTGTCTGTGTGGTGAGCCGATCTTCAGAGTACCTGGCCGCGACTCACTGCGCAGGCGCCAACTCAATACATGCAGTGTTTTGGTATATGGAGTTTTAATGGTATTATTGAGGTTAGTAGATGTAAAAATGCATAGAAAAATGCGTACAAAATGACACAATTATCATAAATATTCAAGCAAGCATTTTCACATGTAATTTAAAATGATATACTGCCATACATTTACACAGTATTGATGTTTACCTTGGTAACAGGTGGATTCATTATGATTGTACTGTCACTAGTGATCAGGCTTTGGATTAAGTATTGACATCGCAAAATGTAAATTTAAAAGGGTTTTATTTTTTTACTGATGACCTATCCTCTGGGGGTCTGACACCCAGGACCCCTGCCTAACAGCTGTTTGAGAAGGCATCTGTGCTCCTGTGAGCGCTGTGACCTTCTCGCAGTTTACAAAGCACGGCTCCGTACATTGTATAGCGGTTGTGCTCTTGATATCGCGCTCAGCCCCATTTATTTGAATGGGGCTGATCTGCTCCTTGGCCACATGACCCATGAACATGTCGGTGCTACTACTTTTTGGACCCCCACCAATCAGATACTGAGGATAGGTCATCAGTAAAAAAAAAAAAAAGGTCGGACAACCCCTTTAATGTAAACTTAATTAAAAACTATTTCCTCTTTTCACATTCCAACATTAAATGATTTTTCTAGCTTTTTGCACTTTTTTCATTTTGAAGACAAGCCTGCTCCACCTGTTGAAAAAAGTATAACCACCTGCTCCCCAACACTCTTTTGCGGCTCCCTGACTCTCTTCTGTAGTCTTCCGGTAAACTTTCAGATGGATGGGGTCACGTGCGCTGCAGTCGAAGACTGGCCTCAGTGATGACATGTCCCCAATCAGCATGTGACCCAGCAGTGACTTACCACTTGGGGACACATCTACATTAAGACCAGTCATTGGCTGCAGTGGTGTATGTGACACTGTCTGTGCAGAAGACCATTGTCGAGAACATGGGACCAGCCAGAACAGAGCGGCAGTGAGCAGGTGAGTATGGATTTTCCCATAGGTGCAGCAGGCTGTGATGCACATACAAAAAAAAAAAGGTGAACAGCCCCTTTAAGCCAAACACTAGAATGGTCACTCAGTTCTTGTCTTGAAGCATTTAGGCTAGATATACTCCACTATTAAAGCCAACTGTGAGGTAACAGAGTTTGTTGGATTCCCAGTGGAATTGGTGGTTGATATTGGTTTATGAATGATTATGTGGATAATTGATCAACGCAAAAATTGAAAAAAAATGTAAGTAACGTCTTAATTTAAATCTTAATTAAATCTTGCATTAGGATTGGTTAATGTACGAGTACATGTAAGATTGCCATCTGATGAAATGTGAGATTTTTTGATGCAGAAACTTTGACTGTTTCCATGATTAACCATGACTCATTATGCATTCTGATAAATTGGTTGCAAGCGGTGAACTAATTTGTTTTTTGGCTAAATACAATGTAAAAGATGATCTGTCATGTCCTCACAAAAGTTCAACAGGCTGCATGCCTTTGGAGCCAAATCATCACTGACTCCAGAGGTGTTTTTTATTTATTTTTTACTTCTAGCTACTCCCATTCCACCAGTACTGGTGCGGTTCGCTAGTCTGACATTTCCTATTTTTTGCATCTTGTCAGCTTTGCTGTGTAAACTGGGACTGAATCAGCAGCCTAAGGGCTCATGCACACACACGTATTTTCTTTCTGTGCCTGTTACTTTTTTTTTGTGGACCATATGCAGAACCATTTGTTCCAATGGGTCTGCAAAACTAAACGGAAGGTACTCCATGTGCATTCCGTTTGCGTATGTCCATATTTCCGTTCCACAAAAAAATAGAACTTGTCCTATTATTGTCCGCATTACGGACAAGGATAGTACTGTTATATTAGGGGCCAGCTGTTCCGTTCCGCAAAATACGGAATGCACGTGGATGTCATCCATATTTTTTGCGGATCATAAAATACAGTCATGTGCATGAGACCTAAGGCAGGATAGTAGCACTATACACAGAGACAAAACTCTCTATGCATCACCTCTGTCAATTCCTGTTCCCTGGGGGAGGGGCTATACTCTATACACTTTTCTCTGTCACTAAACTCCTATTTATTTAAATTATCAGATATGCCCTGCTAATGTCTATACAGGACAACGCAGTATTGAAATGTACACCTCTAGTATGGTCCTTCCCAAGAAAGTTTTTAAAGATAAAAAATAAATAAATAAATAAATAGCTATATCATATATAAAGGAAGATGTTCCCTTTAAGGTTTGTTCAATTAAACGTTAGACTTCCTTAGGGATGCTTTGTATTTACAGTAAAGGGAACCTGGCATCAGCTTTCCAGCTATTAAATAGAATACACTGCAGGCTAGGATAGTGTATTGTCATTTCAAGCATGTCCATGTTACTTTCATTAAAGCATACCTGAGTATTAAAAAAAAATAGTTTCTATAATGGCTCCATAATTCTCTTTCTGTCTTATTATTCCTTGTTTCAACTGCACAGCTACATGCATTTCACTCACAAGCAGTGGTTGTCTCCCTTCTCTTGAATATTCCAGTACTGTATGCAGTGACCTTACTTCCTTTCTATGCTTGTTTACTTCTAGGGGAGCTCAGAAAGCTGTTAAGGAGGGGAAATCACACTTACAGAAAACTAGGAGGCTTAGAAGCAGTGTAGAAGCAGTTGTTTTATAAGGCTCATTATCTCAGATAGTTCTGACATGTCCCCACTTGTGAATCTCTGTTACCAGGGATAGATCTTGCCTGACAACAGGCAGTGGACTGCAAGTAAGGTGGAAGTGAAACCCCTAATGGCCATAACTTTACAGCTTTTTTCAAGTGAATGCAGACATATTTTTATAAATGAAGGGATTTAGAAATTTGCTGGTTGTACCATCCTCTATTAAATGAAATAAAATTGTGTGAAAGTGCAGTGACTCTTTAACCAGTTCCTGACCACCCACATTAATCGCGCAGCTGCTGAACAGGGGGTCCGCTGACAGTGACAGCAGGGCACTCCATAGAGAAGGTAGAGGTGGTTCTTCAGTGTCTCTGCGTATACAACTCAGGAAGCGCTATACCATATCCCGTTCTAGCCCTAGCGATCATGTGACCGCGGGGCTAGGAGACTGCAGGAGCTGGCACATCTTTCAAGACCTCGGTCAGTTCTGCAGTGAGGCTGTACAGTGTTGTATAGCGCTGTACAGCCTCTCTGGGGGCTGTATTCCCCCTGTAACTGGGGCTTCTATGTCAGCCCCAGTTACATGAGAAATCAGCAATTAAGAAATAAAAAGGAATGTTAAAATCCCCCCCCCCCCCCAAAGGTCTTGTATGGCCTCATAAGAAGGACACAAAGTGTAAAATACAAAAATAAAAAAATTAGAAAGTGTTTTATATATAAAAAAAGTTTCAGGTGTAAAAAAGCAGCTTTTTGCCCTTATCAAGTAATAAAAAAAATGGTAAAAAATAGAAAAAAAAATTTGCTGTTCTATAACAACCGGTTAAAATCTCCCATGATCTACCCCATCACCTGAACGCCGTAAAACAAATAAATAAAAATAGTGCCAAAACAGCAATTTTTTATAAAACTGATATTTTTTAGCAAAAGTATTATAACATGAAAACAGCTACATAAATTTGGTATCACCATAATCGTTTTAACCTATGGTATAAAGTCATCATATCATATTATAGCACAAGGTGAACCCCCATAAAAATTGAAAACACTGACAAAATTGCCCACCTCACTTCCCAAATTTTTTTTAAAAAAAGACGATCAGAAAGCCTATTGTATCCCCAAAATGGTACCAATAAAAACAATAGCTTGTCCAGCAAAAAATTAGACCTCACACAACTCACTGAATAAACAAATTAAAAAAAAGTTATAGCCTTTAAAAATCCATCTCGGCAAATTCCATATTATAAAATCCAGATCCCCAAACAGCACACAACCACAAATGGGGTGTTTCTATATTCAGGAGAAATGGGTAAGAAATTGTGGGGTGTCATTCTCATTTTATGCCTTATGAAAAAGAAAGTTTGGGCCTAAAACACAATTTTCTTAAAAAAAAAAAAGAGGAATTTTTCATTTTTACAGCCAAGTATTTATAAATTCTATGAAATGCTTGTGTGGATCAAAGTACTCACTAAACCCATAAAAAAATATTTGGGTGGTGTGGTTTCCAAAATGTCACTTTTTTTTAATGGGCTCATTTATGGGTGGTTTCTATTATGTAAGCTTCTTCTTAAATATGTTTGAAATAAATTCAGGGGTGTAGTTTCTATAATGGGGTCATTCATGGGTGGTTTCTATTATGTAACCTCCTCAAAGTGACTTCAAATCTGAATTGGTCCTCTAAAAATAGATTTTGGAAATGTTCTTGAAAATGTTAAAAATTGCTTCTAAAATTCTAAGCCTTCTATAACGTCCTAAAAAAATAAAATGACATTTACAAAAGGATGTCAACATAAAGTAGACATATGGGGAATGTTAATTCATAACCATTTTATGAGGTATCACTATCTGTCGTAAAAGCAGAGAGATTCGAATTTAGAAAACAGTGAAGTATTCCAAATTTTTTGAAAATTTGGGATTTTTTTTTATAAATAAAGGTAAAACATATCAGTGCAAATTGCCCACTAATGTGAAGTACAATGTGTCACGAGAAAACATTCTCAGAATGGTTTGGATAAGGCCTAATGCACACGGCCGTGTTTGCGGCCGAGAGCGGGCCGTAAAAACCCTGCCGGGATTCCTGCTGACTGCTGGAGCGCACGGCGTCATGGGTTGCTATGACGCCGTGTGCTTCATGCAGCCGCTGCTGGACAGTAATACACTACTAGTATAGTGTATTACTGTCCAGCAGCGGCTGCATGAAGCGCACGGCGTCATAGCAACCCATGACGCCGTGCGCTCCAGCAGTCAGCAGGAATCCCGGCCGGGTTTCCACGGCCCGCACTCGGCCGCAAACACGGCCGTGTGCATTCGGCCTAAGTAAAAGCATTCCCAAGGTATTATCACATAAAATGACACGTTAGATTTGCAAAATTAGGCTTGATCAGGAAGGGCAGTTAAATAGCCTGGTCTAGAAGTGGTTAAAGAGGTATTCTTATCTTGCTACTTCAGTCTCAATTGCTGCCAGCTAGCTGTTCCCTTCCTGGTTTTTCTGCTGCTAAGGCTGGGCGGGCTTAGGCAGCTAGAGTGAAGGCCGGCCACACCTCCTTATGACATCACGCTGAGCACTGAGTCCTGCGTGCTAGTTCATGTGAAGAGTAAGACTCATCAGTCTGGCAGCCTGCAATGTCTGTGAGGGGAATGGTCAGTGGTCACTCAGAGAGCCATGTGAAGTGAGCTCAGTGTACAGTAACACGTGGCTGTTCTGCAGTTTTACACATAAAATCTCTGATCTTTTACAAACCCATTATGTGCATCAAAAACTATAATTCCATATTATACATTAGCCCAAAAGCCTGACCAACCCCCACCCACCAGCACTGATGTAGATTTGTTTCCATTAAAGCTGTACTCCAGTTGTGTATAAACCTTACACTATGTATCTTTATAGATGCATATACAGCTCAGCTACATGTGGCTACTCCAGTCCCCTAACATCACTTTGGCTGAATGGCTTCCTATACAGCCCTACTACATCTTTACTTCTACTCCCCCGCTAGCACTGTGTCAGAACACTTGCATATTCAGCTCTGCTACATCTGTTTCTCTTTCACCAGCCCCCAAGTGCCTCCATCTGCCCCCCATTAGCCTCCATCTGCCCCCCATTAGCCTCCATCTGCCCCCATTAACCTCCATCTGCCCCCATTAACCTCCATCTGCCCCAAGTACCACCATCTGCCCCCAAGTGCCACCATCTGCCCCCAAGTGCCTCCATCTGCCCCCAAGTGCCTCCATCTGCCCCCAAGTGCCTCCATCTGCCCCCATTAGCCTCCATCTGCCCCCAACTGCCTCCATCTGCCCCAAGTGCCTCCATCTGCCCTATTAGCATCCATCTGCCCCCAAGTGCCTCCATCTGCCCCCATTAGCCTCCATCTGCCCCCATTAGCCTCCATCTGCCCCCAAGTGCCTCCATCTGCCCCCAAGTGCCTCCATCTGCCCCCAAGTGCCTCCATTTGCCCCATTAGCCTCCATCTGCCCCCATTAGCCTCCATCTGCCCCCATTAGCCTCCATATAGCCACCCATTAGCCTCCATATAGCCGTCCATTAGCCTCCATCTGCCCCAAAAGTGATTCCATCTGCCCCCAAAAGCATATATAACAAATACTCACCCCGCTGTCTCTCTCACGCCGTCCGCACTCGTCTCTTCCTTCCACGAACTGATCGGCCGGCCGCGCATGCGCAGATCTATTTTCAACGCAGCTCAAAGGAAAATAGATCTGCGAGATGTGCGCGATCTCGAGAAGAATTGCGTCCGCCACTAGATCACCAGGGAATGATGTGCGCAGGCACGGCCCATGGATGCGGTCGGCGAGCGGTGGCTGTATCCATGGGCAGTAACTGTAAACAATGCTATATGATTTTTCAATTTTATTCTAAATCTATAGGATTTAGAAAAAGGATTATATTTAGGAAAAGCCTCAGGGTGGGGTGGGGGGGGGGGGGGGATGAAACATGATTACCCAGATGATAATACTCCTTTAAGGATATGAGTGAATCAGTTCATAATGAATTTAGTTTGTTACAAATTTTGCAAAAACCTGTCCAAATTAACCCAAAGCTTTTCAGGTTCACTGATGGATCCAGTAAAATGGAGCACAGCTCCGTTTTACTGCACATGTTGGCGGGAAAAACCATGAGAGAGGAAGAAGAAGGGTGCTCACATGACCCTGGAAAGCAGTGGGGGGAGGACCTGACAGACAGCCTGGATCAGCTAATCAGTGGGGCAGAAGGCAGGGAGATGCCTGTGTAGAATGAGCAGTAGGTCATTCCATGATGAGCTGTTAATGAGGGTGGAACGTATGCAGTGTCTAACAGAAAGTGATCTTCGACAGTATACAGAGCCACAATTAAATATCTCTTCTAGTGTGACAGGGACAGTGTAGGAAAAGAATACAAAGAAATAATTATGTAGAATACTAGGGACTTTGATCAGGGAAATCAGTTTGAGGGAGTGAAGGGCTGGGACACAGTACTTAATAATACAGCTGCAGCAGAACCTAAAGAAAAAAAATATTCTACAAGAAAAAATATTATTTTTTCTCTTTTGAACAGAGAGACAGCTGTTTTTCCCCCAAAGCCTCAAGTTTCTGCACAGTATTATTTCCAGGACATCACACCAGTAGCATTCTTTTTTTCAATGCATTATATCCATCTGGTGTTATTAAACACATTGCAATATAGCAAAACCATATTATGGCAATATTGCCATTTTATACCAGTATATTAAACACAAATTGCACCATAGACAGAAATACTGCTGCCTTTTCTGCATCGTTAGATTGTTGGTGTGTGTGTCTGGGGGGAATAATCATATTACAATGTGTGTTTTACAGTAGAGATAGGTCTTTTGAAATTGCATTTTTAAATTAAAATATTATAGTAGTCAAATCTTACACGACTCTTTCCTGCATCATTATATGGGTGTTGCGGGGAGGGGAGAATAACCACATTACAAGTTTAGGAACTAGAAGAGAAGAAAGAGGAGTGCTTTCTGTATTGGTAGATACAAGATCTGAGTATTTCTATTTCTATTATTCTTTATTGGTAGAATGAGGCGTTTCTGGGCCGTATTGGCCTCTTCATGAGATTTCACACCACTGTTTACACTAAAAAACGTGGATGGATTGGCACTCAGATAAAAATAAATTCCTTTACTGACTCAGAACATATTAGAAAACTGTTAAAACCACTGATTACGCATTTTGGGCAGGCATGCCCTTCTTCTATGAGGAACATTTTTTCTGCACTGTTCCGGGTTGCCACCCCAGGTAACGTGCACCATACCTGCATGGAGGTGAGCTGATCCAAATTTTTCTCTGAACGTTTAAACTATCATTGGTGTGGAACCTGGTGAAGGGACCAGTACAGCCCAGAATAATACATTTAGAAATACTCACTTCTATCCCTCCATCCACAGATATGGACAGCGCTCCCTTTTCTTCTCGTTCCTGGATATACTGCACTGTGACTGTATCAGCACGAGAGGGAGTAGTGTGGATACATTCAAATGACTCCCGCACAACTCCCCTCCCCCAGGAACCATTTTTCCTGTAACATGCCAAAATGTGATAGCGTAACTATCTATACGCGTTCCTCTCTTCTTTTTATAAGTGTGCAATGTGTCTTTTACAGTAGAGAAAAGTATTTTTTGAAAAGGTCTTTTTTTGTGTTTTTAAATGCAAATTACCCTATAGCCAAATCTTTCACTGACCTTTCCTGCATTATTATATCGGCCGTTGTGGGGGGAGAATAATCACATTACAACTTTGCAATGTGTGTTTTACAGCAGAGAAAGGTCTTTTTTTTTAAACTATGTTTATAAATGCAAATAGCACAGTAGTCAGATCTTACACCGGCCTCTCCTGCATCATTATATTGTTGGTGTGGGGAGAGAATAATTGCATTACAAGTTTGCAACATGTGCTTTACAGTAGAGAAGTGCCATTTTTTAAACCATTGTTAAACGCAAATAACATGCAATAATGGCACTCTGGGCAAGTGCATAGCAGGGAGTCGGGAGGGAGGGGGGCCAAGGAGCCCACCATGATATATCACAGTCTGTTCATTGGAGAGGAGGGTGATCGGGCAGATCGGGGTGCTGAGGAGGAGGTAACATCCAAGGAGGAGGGCAGCGGCAGCAATAAAGAGCACATGTGATGTACAGCTAGAACCTCCCAAGGAAGTGCCAGGGGCCAGATCTACTTTGTGAACTGGTGATGCTGTTGATACTGTGGGTGCAGCAGGCCCAAAACATTCAAGAGCTAATTTAAGCTTGGCTGCCTTTAGCTGTGTGCGAGTATTTCCTGTCTGGCAGTTTTTCTCCACGCTACCAAAAGACAGCAGCATCATCCTTTGCAAGATCTCAAAGAGTAAAATAAACAGTGCGCAGTCAAATACAAACATAGGCACCACAGCTTTAACCAACCACAAGAAGCTGCATCACCCAATCCAGTGGGAAGACAGAGGTGGCCGTCAACTAGAAAACAGTTTCCTCCTTCTTTCAGTCTCCTATGTACAGCATGGACACATCCGTGGGCAGTACAGTGTCTTTGTCATCGCCATATTCACTTACTGCTTTTTGCTCTCAGATTTCTTCTCCACTTTGTCTCCAGCCATCAATAATGGAATGTGTGGCCAGAAGTAAATCTACTCGCCCAGCAATCTGATGGTGCACGCTCTTAATTCCCACCTGGCCAATTTGCTGTCAGTCCATTTAGTAAAGTCTGCTTCCTTTAGGAAGCTGATGGCATGCACTCGGCTTCACTGGAAGATACCTAGCTGGCATTATTTCTCCCAAAAAGCTTTGTTGCAGAGAACTTGGGCTGCTCCTTGCAATTGTCGCTTTGCAGCCAGGTGCATGCCATGGTGGACACCTGGAGCAGGAACAGTGAATTTATTTTACTGCATAATAGGCCAATATTTTTTGAGGCAACGGTGAGGCAACACCCCAACAAGGCCAGGTCCTTTTGACACCGTCACACCTCCATGTTTGTGTCGGCCTGGCTCCCACACCAGGCACTTACCCATCTCCTCCAGCTTCTACTTCATGGACATGTCCTGTTGCTCCATTCATTATCTATAGAGCTATCTCTGTCAGTCCCATAGACTTTGGATTGCAGTGATCGTCGGGGTCTTCCACCGATCAAACATTTCTCACCTGAATAACCCAGCCTATCCTTTTTAATATCTTGATGCAACTTATGGATGCATTAGAAATGCAGTGCATATACAGTTGC
The DNA here is from genome assembly GCF_014858855.1 of Bufo gargarizans. Taxonomy (NCBI): domain Eukaryota; kingdom Metazoa; phylum Chordata; class Amphibia; order Anura; family Bufonidae; genus Bufo; species Bufo gargarizans. The sequence continues at coordinate 84,945,407 of NC_058088.1, forward strand.
AAGAAAAAGTATGTGAACCCTTTGGAATGATATGGATTTCTGCACAAATTGGTCATAAAATGTGATCTGATCTTCATCTAAGTCACAACAATAGACAATCACAGTCTGCTTAAACTAATAACACACAAAGAATTACATGTTACCATGTTTTTATTGAACACACCATGTAAACAATCACAGTGCCGGTGGAAAAAGTATGTGAACCCTTGGATTTAATAACTGGTTGAATCTCCTTTGGCAGCAATAACTTCAATCAAACGTTTCCTGTAGTTGCAGATCAGACGTGCACAACGGTCAGGAGTAATTCTTGACCATTCCTCTTTACAGAACTGTTTCAGTTCAGCAATATTCTTGGGATGTCTGGTGTGAATCGCTTTCTTGAGGTCATGCCACAGCCTCTCCATCGGGTTGAGGTCAGGACTCTTACTGGGCCACTCCAGAAGGCGTATTTTCTTCTGTTTAAGCCATTCTGTTGTTGATTTACTTCTATGCTTCGGGTCGTTGTCCTGTTGCAACACCCATCTTCTGTTGAGCTTCAGCTGGTGGACAGATGGCCTTAAGTTCTCCTGCAAAATGTCTTGATAAACTTGGGAATTCATTTTTCCTTCGATGATAGCAATCCGTCCAGGCCCTGATGCAGCAAAGCAGCCCCAAACCATGATGCCCCCACCACAATACTTCACTGTTGGGATGAGGTTTTGATGTTGGTGTGCTGTGCCTCTTTTTCTCCACACATAGTGTTGTGTGTTTCTTCCAAACAACTCAACTTTGGTTTCATCTGTCCACAGAATATGTTGCCAGTACTGCTGTGGAACATCCAAGTGCTCTTGTGCAAACTGTAAACATGCAGCAATGTTTTTTTGGACAGCAGTGGCTTCCTCTGTGGTATCCTCCCTTGAAATCTATTCTTGCTTAGCTTAGTGTTTTACGTATCGTAGATTCGCTAACAGGGATGTTAGCATATGCCAGAGACTTTTGTAAGTCTTTAGCTGACACTCTAGGATTCTTCTTCACCTCATCGAGCAATTTGCGCTGTGCTCTTGCAGTAATCTTTACAGGACGGCCACTCCTAGGGAGAGTAGCAGCAGTGCTGAACTTTCTCCATTTATAGATAGTTTGTCTTACCGTGGACTGATGAACAGCAAGACTTTTAGAGATACTTTTATAACCCTTTCCCGCTTTATGCAAGTAAACAATTCTTAATCGTAGGTCTTCTGAGAGCTCTTTTGTGCGAGGCATCATTGACATCAGGCAATGCTTCTTGTGAAAAGCAAACCCAGAACTGGTGTGTGTTTTTTTTATAGGGCAGGGCAGCTGTAACAAACACCTACAATCTCATATCATTGATTGGACTCCAGTTGGCTGACACCTCACTCCAATTAGCTCTTGGAGATGTCATTAGTCTAGGGGTTCACATACTTTTTCCACCTGCACTGTGAATGTTTACATGGTGTGTTCAATAAAAACATGGTAACATTTAATTCTTTGTGTGTTATTAGTTTAAGCAGACTGTGATTGTCTACTGTTGTCACTTAGATGAAGATCAGATCACATTTTATGACCAATTTGTGCAGAAATCCATATCATTCCAAAGGGTTCACATACTTTTTCTTGCAACTGTATTTATGCAAATATAGTCATTGAAAAAGTAAAATGGGGGCCTAAAATCACTACTATTTTAGCTGAACAAACAGATTCACTATCCTAGCCATTTTATTGTTGATAAATTCTTAGGCCCCATGAACATGACTGTATTTATGCTCCGCATCCGATCCGCATTTTTTTCAGATCATTTGCAGACCCGTGCCTTTCAATTATTAAACTGATAATAAGATGGCTTAAATAAGTGTTTAGAGCTTTGGTCAGAGCAGACGGCTCCCGGCAGCTCTCCAAGGACAGCTCCGTACATCATATAGTGGCAGTGCTTCGTATTGCAGCTCAGTCACATTCACTCTTATGGACCTGAGCTGCAATTAGGCCATGTGACCATGTATGGAGTGTGGGCCTCTTCCAACAGCAGGGCCACTGCCGACCTGATATTGATGATTACCTATCTGGACGATAGGTTATCAATATTAATTACCAGATAACCCCTTACATTTCAATTAGAGAAAGTGAGGCATACTAAAAGCAAATATTCCTAAATCTAGTTTGTATGGACAGCTTAACCTACCTCTTGAAAATCATATACCTGGCCCTGGCAATGTAAAGAGAATTTATGTCTGGAATTTTTTATGGTTTTTTTATACATTTTTATGCTAAAGCCAATGTCCTCTTAAGGAATTATAAATCTTTGCTTTAAAAATTTATTTTTCTATCCCTTTCTGCAGCCTGAACCGTCTGAGCACATAAGGATGGAACAGAAATATGCCTTTTCTTGCCTTTTATTCCTGCTCCTCATGGATGGCTGCAGATTAGAACATATTAAGAGTAAGTAGCATTTGTCTTTATAGAGCATGCAGCACTCGGGAGTAGCATTCAGTCACTTAGATGACAAAGAATACGTTGCAGAAAGCTGCTACACAGTTTAGCCATTTGGATTAATTAGTCATTACAATAACAACAAACAAAGTTTTGCTGTATTCTATAGGAACCGTTCTTAAATGTCAGTCTGCAGTGTGAGTATACCTTAATGAATTGATTTTCATGCAAATACTAAAGTTTTAGGAATTCTGTATGCATTGTTTTTTGTTCTGCTATTGGATGTATTGTAGGAATGCATAAAGTATTTTATTTACCCTTCTAGTGAAGTTACTTGGTCTTTATGGCTGGTCTAGTGTCGGTATCGGTCAGCACGATTCTTCTAATGGAGCTAAATCCTTTTCTGCACATGTCCCTATGATAGTGCCTTCGCAATTTCTTTTAGGGGCCAGAACAAAGTGCTTACTGGTATAGATGATGACTAATCTGCTTGCTATAAAAGCTTTTGTGGACTTGCTCCTCCTTTCTTCAATTGTTTGACATACCATCTTTGACCTCTGCATCACTCCCTTCATTGACTATGAACTAGACCTCAACCAGTTCCTGATCTTGTCTGCTTACTTGAGATCCTCACCCAGCGTTTTCCTGAACTTGTTGACTCCTTGAGACCTCAGACATTAGTTTGGTCCTTGAATTATCCATATTCTCTAATCCCACTCAAATTACTCTTCCAGTATCTTTAGCTTTTGGCTTTTGACCAGAAGAGGCAGTTTAGAAGGTAGACATCTTACATGTACAGCAGGGGTTTGTTCAGTTCAGTAACCAGCACCCATCTATGGTGTCTTATCTACCAAATTTTACTTCCACCAATCTTTTTGTCTAAATATATGTATACGTAGAAGAGGAAATCTGTGGAACATAGGCTTTAAAGGGTCAACAAAAGGTAACAACGTTGACAGAAAAATAGAAACTAATCAATTGCTTTTCCAAATTGCAATTGTAATTTTTTTCCCAAAATCAGAAATAGAGAGCATATGTCAGCAGGATCAACCCCATTAAATGCAGGCTTAATACCTGGTAGGGTTGATCCTGTCGAGTCAAAGGATGCCTCCTTTATATTTCTCTGTTCCTGAGAAAAATAACTTTTTATTAATATGTAAACTAGGTCTTCGTTGTGCCAAGGGGTAGAACTAAGCCCCCTGGGAGCACCAAAGCTCCTCTGCTCTGCACTTGGAGCCACTCATCCCCTTGATTGACTTCTTGCCTGGCCCTGTAATTTGGCACCTGCAGTGTAGACTACACGATCAGTGCATGCTCAGTGACCTTGACTCTGCTTTACCAGCAGTGCAGATGACTGTTGCGAATGCTCTCATGACGTCATCCTCCACTTGGAAGAGTAGATGCTCAGCATTGTATGGATGGAGGATGACGTCATCTGCACATGCACAGTAGTCATCTTCATTGCTGGGGAAGCAGAAGCAGATGCACTGTACATGCACCAATGGTGTAGAGAAACTACAGTGCATGTGCGAGATTACAGGCAAGACAAGGTGTCTGGCTCTGTCAAACAAGGGGACGAGGTAAGTGGCTCGAAGTGCAGAGTGAAGGAGCTCTGGACTCCAAGAGGCTTGGGACTGCCCCTCAGTGCATAAGAGACCTAATTTATGTATTAATAAAAAGTTATTTTTCTCAGGAGGAAGGAAGATATATAAGATATTGCTTTATTCGGGAAGCTCAATCCAGATATTATGCCTGATTTAATAGGGTTGATCCTGCTGATGCAGTCCTGATCAAAAGTTTAAGACCACTTGAAAAATGGAAAAAAATAATATTTTACATTGTTGGATCTTAACAAGGTTCCAAGTAGATCTTCAACATGCAACAAGAAGAAATGAGAGTGAGACAAAACATTTTTTGAGCATTCAATTAATTGAAAATAACGATTAAACTGAAACAGGCTGTTTTTCAGCTGATCCAAATTTTAGGACCTCATGCCTTAAGGCCAAATCTATGCAAAGGTGTGGATTCATTGTCATTTTCTGTCAGGTAGTCACTTGTTGTGATGGCAAAGGCAAAAAAACTCTCCCTTTTTGAACGTGGTCGGGGTGTTGAACTGCATAAGCAGGGTCTCTCACAGCGCGCCATCGCTGCTGAGGTGGGACGCAGTAAGACAGTGATTTGGAATTTCTTAAATGATCCTGAGGGTTATGGAACAAAAAAGTCAAGTGGAAGACCCCAAAAAATTGAGCACTGAGCCGGAGGATCCAATTGGCTGTCCGTCAAGACACTGGGCGATCCTCGACCCAAATTAAGGCCCTTACTGGTGCTGACTGCAGCCCCATAACCATCAGATGGCATCTGAGACTGAAGGGCTTCAAAAACAAAAAACGTCTTCAAAGACCTCGTCTCCTTGAACGCCACAGAACTGCTCGTTTGGACTTTGCAAGAGAGCACCAAACATGGGACATTCAAAAGTGGAAGAAAGTTTTATTCTCTGATGAGAAAAAATTTAACCTTGATGGTCCTGTTGGTTTCCAACGTTACTGGCATGACAAGCAGATCCCACCTGAGATGTTTTCTATGTGCCACAGTAGAGGGGGCGCTATAATGGTCTGGGGTGCTTTTTCCTTCAGTGAAACAATGGAACTTCAGAAAGTGCAGGGGGGTCAAACGGCCGCTGGCTATGTCCAGATGTTGCAGAGAGCATTCCTCATGACTGAGGGCCCTCGTCTCTGTGGTAACAACTGGGTTTTTCAACAGGACAATGCTACAGTACACAATGCCCACAGGACAAGGGACTTCTTCCAGGAGAATAACATCACTCTTTTGGCCCATCCTGCGTGTTCCCCTGATCTAAATCCAATTGAGAACCTTTGGCGATGGATGGCAAGGGAAGTTTACAAAAATGGACAACAGTTCTAGACAGTAGATGGCCTTCGTGAGGCCATCTTCACCACTTGGAGAAATGTTCCCACTCACCTCATGGAAACTCTTACATCAAGCATGCCGAAACAAATTTTTGAAGTTATAAACAATAACGGCGGAGCTACTCATTACTGAGTTCATGTTTGGAAGTTGGATTTCTGTTTTGGGGGGGTTTCGTTTTTTTTTGGGAGGTGTGGTCCTAAACTTCTGATCAGCTGAAAAACAGCCTGTTTCAGTTTATTCGTTGTTTTCATTAAATTGAATACTCAAAAAATGTTTTGTCTCACTCCCATTTCTTCTTGTTGCATGTTGAAGCTCTACTTGGAACGTTAAGATCCAGCCATGCTATATATGATTTTTTGCCATTTTTCAAGTGGTCCTAAACTTTTGATCAGGACTGTATATGCTCCTTATATAGGTTATCCAATGAGTAAGGTAATAAAATGATAATCAGACATTATATAGTACATGCCAATCTCTTTTTTTCACAAAGCTAGAACCAGCCCTGTACCGCACATGGATCCAGAGCTCTCTTCATTCATTGCTTTAATTGCTGGGCTCAGTTCTCTTTATGTGTGCCTTTTCACAGGGGACATATTCATTGTGCTGCAGCTCTCTCCCTGTTGCATCGCTGTCCCTATCACAGTTCAGAAGGTGTGTCCTCAAGCTTGCCCTTTCTGCTGCAGCTGTCTCCCTAGAACTGTCACAGCTTCTAACAATAGAAACAGCTGGTGGCAGTTGAAGAATGAAACTGAATATGTGTGTCCATCTTAGTGAAGTAGACAGAGAAATATGGAAGGTAACAAACAGCAGGTGGCACCATACAGATATATATTTTATTGAATTACTCAATGACCATACTAAATTATTAATTACATGCAATTACATAAGTATGCAGATCCAGGTGCTGGTTTGAAAATTTGATACAGTAATATTTTTTGTGGGACAACCGTTTTAATCTTATCACAAATTTTAAAATTATTATATTACTTCATTTTACATAAGGCAAGCCCACTAGTATCTTAACCCTTTCATGACCAGGCCCAAAAAGGCCTGAATGTCCAAGCAACTTTTTGTCATTTTGTGCACATGTTGGTTTAGTGACCGTAGCTTTTTTATTTGCTTGACTACGAAAATAATTTTAGCTATTTTTCTTACTTGACACTTAGGACTTTTTATTAGAATTTTTTTTGTTTGTTTGTTTTTTTAGGTTTAATTTGGAGGAAAACCGCAAATTATTATTAAAAATACATTTTTGTTTTAATTATAGATTTTTATTTAATAAATATTAAAACTGACATAAAAATTAATTATTGCAATGGGTTCCCTATTTTGTGACGATCGTTTTCATATAATAACATGTATAGGTTTGAGAGAACAGGGCGATTATAGTGACTGTTTCTGTTAGCGACTGCATTTTAATTTATTTCTTTTTTAACTTGTATTTTTTAATTATTTATTTATTTATTTATTTTTAACTTATAATTAACTTTATTTTTTTTTGGCACATAATATGTCCCCCAGGAGGTCATTAAAAGACCTTTAACTTTTTTTAAACTGTTTCCACTGCATCCACAGGAGCCCCAGTTACAGGGGAAAACACACACAGGCAGAGCTGATCAGGGTCTCTTTAGATCCTGCAGCTCTGCTTCTGCTCCAGACACCCCCTGGCGGTCACGTGACCGCCAGGATTAACAGGGGAACCTGCACTGCTGCTTCCTGCTCCCTCCATGATGTGCTCAGGTACCGCTCTCCTGCCGACACAGGAGAAGACAGAAGCGGTAATAAACCGCTCCTGTCTTCTCCTCAAGGTCCTTACTTTGTCTGTCAGCCGGGACCCGACCTGCTCCTGCTAGATTGCAGGAGCAGGAGCTTTAATCCCAGCGCTGATCAGCACTGGGATTAAAGTGCTGCCACCACGTGTATACACGTGCTAGCTGCACGGGACATGTGCAGATGCCACGTATATAGCCGTATGGCAGTCAGGAAGAGGTTAAAATTGATTTGTGGCTTAGAAAATCTATTTTCTGAATAAAAGGTAGCCATTTTTCAGAACCTTTACACAGTATATTAGTTAGAAAGAGTATCTCTCTGTATAGAGGACCTAGAATATGTCCATTACGAGTGGGCAGTTGATTTCAATGGGAATTTTGTAATGCTTAACATTTCAGAACTGCTCAAAGTGAACAACCCTTTAACTGACCTATCATGATGTAGCTCATAGCAGTCCTAAATAAGTTCCAAATGTAAAGGGAACATGCCGCGTTGAACATAGTGTCTGAATTGAAGGCAGCATGTTATAGAGCAAGAGGATCTAAGTAGGCTGATAAATAGTTTTGTGGGAAAATATTCAGCATAATTTATAATTCATTCATTTATATGAATGTTCATTCTGGACTTTGAAGTCAAGGAGGTGGTCCTATCAGTGACTGACAGCTATCTATGTATGCAGTCATAAAGGGAAGGCTGTCAATTACTAATAGGACCTCCTCTTTGACATCAAAGCCTAGAATGAGCAGGGATACCGCTGTCAATCAATGAAAAGACCACCCACATTACACCTAAGCATCAAAAGATCAGAAAGTTAAATTAATAAAATACAAATTATACGGAATCTTTTCCCAATAAAAGTATATGTGTCACTATATTTATATCAATCTGCTCAGCTCCTCCTGCTCTATAACATCCTGCCTGTGGATTAGTCTGTGCAATTTATATAAAAGTATTCACTTTGCGATAGCAAGAATTAGAGATGAGCGAAGTCTTTTAAAATTTTGATTCGGCTTTGCCGAAGTTCGACAAGAAATTTGATTCGTTACTAATTCATTTGTCACGAATTGCTATAAATCAGGTATACCTAGGCCACTCTGCCTTAGGATACGTCCACACGGAGTGGCCGTGCTGTGGGCGGGTTGCGTCCAGGCTGCAGTGAAGAACCGTGTGGCCAATTAGCCTGCAGCTGCCTTTCGGTCTTTATTATTAATGGCCGTGCTGCATCTTTAATACACCTTTAAACATGGGGTGTATCCACTTCTCCAACCCCAGTGCTCTCCTGCCCTACAGGTGGAAGCCCTTCTTCTGTCATCTGCTTTTCCTCCTTTTCCACATCATCTAAAATCAATGAGAATATGTCATCAGGGACATCCAGCTCCTCCTCTCTCTGCATATTGCTGACTTTTTAGGACATGGAGATTTTGAAGGATGATTTGGAAGAAAGTAAAGCCAGCAAAAGATGAGAATGGTCATCATTAAGACCTGACCCCCCTAAGGGATGTAGACTGGATGGTATTGGTTGGCACACTGGCACTGGAATAATAAAGGCTTTCATTTTATTGGTATTTAATTACATATTTTAGTTTACGACTGATGTAGAAATAAGTAAATATAGGAATAAATAAATAAAACTGATGCAGAATAAGTCTCCCTGCAGTCTCTCTGTATTTTCCCTGCAGTCTCCCTGCACTCTCCCTGCATTTTCACTGCAGTCTCCCTGCATTCTCCCTCTCCAATATTCTTCTATTAATCATTTTCAGCAACACTGTCCCTAGCGCATGAGCGCTTGCCATATCTCTGTGTGCTCAGCTTACATGACAATGGCAGAGACCGTGCAGGATGAGGGTTTTATAGGGCAGTGACATCACAGGGGATGGCTATCTTCGGATTGGCTGGCTGCATGGCATTATGGGTGATCTCGCATTCCCAGGCTTCTTACTTTCACTTTGTAACATGTGCAGCTGCCATTTTAGGAAAACCTGATTCGTTACCTCGAAGTGCGAGAAAATTCAGATCTGTTTCCTAAACTTCAGACCGAATTCAGCTTCGAATGCTTTGCTTAGCTCAACAATAGAATAAATCAAAATGAATTTAGGTGCTGCAGGGTAGTACTTGATCCATGTTTTACATAAAACATTTCCATTAGTACATAGCTAATTTTAGGTACAGGAATATAAAGCCTATTTGGATTGCACAAATGGTAATGCTGGATCATGAAGCACCTGCCTAATTTAATGAAGGAAGAGGGTTTCATTTACAGCTTCAAGTACCGAAACATGGCACTTGTAAAGGTCAGCATCATTAACAGTAGGATTACAAGAGTCTTTAGGAGGTTTATACTTCCTTCTTATCCTAGTAAACTTGTCCATAAATCACCTCATATGTGATTTTCCTTCCTAGGAATTGAATAAGCTTATTCATAGAGATAAATGGAAGCTGTGTAGATATATGCATTTGTATATGTGAAATAATCAAGATTCTACACTGCCTGTCAAAAAAAAGTCGCCACCAAAAAAAGCCTTTAGCTTTCATTAAGGCACGCATTCGCTGTGACATTATTTCGATAAGCTTCTGCAATGTCACAAGATTTATTTCCATCCATTGTTGCATTCATTTTTCACTAAGATCTTGCATTGATGATGGTAGAGTCTGACTGCTGCACAAAGGCTTCTTAAGCACCCAAAGATTCTCAATGGGGTTAAGGTCTGGACTCTGTGGTGGCCAATCCATGTGTGAAAATGATGTCTCATGCTCGCTGAATCACTCTTTCACAATTTGAGCCCGATGAATCCTGGCATTGTCATCTTAGAATATGCCCGTGCCATCAGGGAAGAAAAAATCCATTGATGGAATAACCTGGTCATTCAGTATGTTCAGGTAGTCATCTGACCTCATTCTTGGAGCACATACTGTTGCTGAACCTAGACCTGACCAACTGCAGCAACCCCAGATCATAGCACTGCCCCCACAGGCTTGTACAGTGGGTACTAGGCATGATGGGTGCATCACTTCATCTGCCTCTCTTCTTACCCTGATGCGCCCATCACTCTGGAACAGGGTAAATCTGGACTCATCAGACCACATTACCTGCTTCCATTGATCCAGAGTCCAATCTTTATGCTCCCTAGCAAATTGAAGCCTTTTTTTCTGGTTTGCCTCACTGATTAGTGGTTTTCTTACGGCTACACAGCTGTTCAGTCCCAATCCTTTGCATTCCCTTCGCATTGTGCAAGTGGAAATGCTCTTACATTTACTATTAAACATAGCCCTGAGTTCTACTTTTGTTCTTCGATTTGATTTCACTAAACGTTTAAGTGATTGCCGATCACGATCATTTAGGATTTTTTTTCCGCCACATTTCTTCCTCAAATACGATGCATCCCCACTATCCTTCCAGTTTTTAATAATGCGTTGGACAGTTCTTAACCCAATTTTAGTAGTTTCTGCAATCTCCTTAGATGTTTTCTCTGCTTGATGCATGCCAATGATTTGACTCTTCTCAAACAGACTAACATCTTTTCCACGACCACGAGATGTGTCTTTCGACATGGTTGTTTAAGAAATGAGAAGCAACTCATTGCACCAGTTGGGGTTAAATAACTTATTGCCAGCTGAAAGATAATCGACCATGCAATAATTATCCAATAGGAGGCTCATAACTATTTGTTTAGTTAAATCCAGGTGGCGACTTTTCTTTTGGACAGGCAATGTATATACAAGATGAGATGCATGGAGGCATACAGGTATCATTTGTCCACAGATATTGTAGCTGGGTCTGTAGATTCTGCATACTTGTAGGTTGCCAAAGCTGGTGTCTCAGCTGATCCCATAAATGCTCAATTGTCGATAAATCTAACAATCAAGCAGGCCAAGTAAGTGTTGCATTCTGATGGGGATTCTCCTGTGAAAGCCTTGCTGTGTATGGACAAAATTATCCTGCTGAGCTATTAGTACCCCTCATATTACCACCAGGGATGACCGACTGTCGTATGCGTTGGCTTACCAGATCGTCACACCAGCAGTTGGGGCAGGAGGTTGCTCCACAGCAAAGGCAGAATTGAAGAGCTCACCATAAGGTCTCCATACTAAAACCTGACTATCGTCAGATCACAAATAGAACCTGGATTTGTTGGTAAAGTTGATATGGTTCCAGTCCGTAGCAGTCCAAGTTTCTCATTTGCGAAACCACTGAAAACTAAGGTGATGGTGGCTGACTACCAATGGCAGGACACTTAATGACACCAAGTTGGCTTCTGTAAAGTGTCTGGTGTGTAAAGAAGGTGCCACCTGTGTTTAAATAGTGGACGATGAAACAGTACAAGCTGTTTGCGCTTGTTGGTGGATCAAACAATCCTCACTGCTGGCGGTCTGTCTGAGCTGTCCAGAGACACTGTTTCCAACACCTCCTAACAGCTAGGTCAGAACAGCCTAGATAACATCAAAACGACCATCCTGCTTCTCTCAGTCTAATGAAGTGACCCCTTTTAAAGTCCGTCAACTGGGCAAAATGCCTTCAAGTGTGTTTTAGAGGCATGTCTAGGTCCATGTCTAGGTCTAAGGTTATACTGCCATAGAATGTTCAAATCATGCCATAATGGGTGTAGAATACAAATGATCGAAGCTTAAATGGTTAACTTTATTAAAGGTACTCCATCTATATGACTCTTTATGACTACCTACTTCTTAAAACTTTCATGTTCTTATCTTCTAACCTGATGGGGTCTTGATTGACTAATGAAACCCTATTTTGTTTCCTCTCTTGTTCTTCTCTTCTATTTCTCCTTCTTTTCATCTCCTTATCTTTACTCCTACTAAACAGCTAATTTTTATGCCACATTCCCTACATACGTTTAGGAATGCCCTCCACAGTTTTTGTTTTCTAGCTTATTTTTACCACATCTTTCCATCACTTTAGAACCCTTACCCCTGGAATTCACCCTTATAAAAAGCAGCATATATTCACACAATTTGAGCTATTTGTATGCAATGATCTTTGCTTATTCTGATCCTTATTTCCTCACTGAACCTCTTCTTCTTCTTTAGCTGCCCATTTTTCCAATTTATCCAGGACCTAGTGTAGCATTGACATATCTTTTGCAGAACATTAGATCATTTGGTATCACCTGCAAACACATAGTTAAATGTATTGTCCAAGAGTTTAAAATTGATGGCCTATACTCAGGATAGGCCATCAATAACTAGTTGTTTTTTATGTCATTTTTTGTTAATAAACTTCCCTGGGGCAGCCATATTGGACAGATATCTCTCTTTTTTTCTTCTTCTTCTCAACAAGTTGTAATTCAGTTCTGGAGTAGATAATTCCCCCAAAAAACTTTCTTTTTTTCCTTTTCTTTTTTTTTCTTCTTCATACTAAATTACAGTTCAGAATTAATATTATTTTAACTTCCCCTTAACCACCCATTACCCACCCCTCCCTACCCTTTCGATGCATCTCAAATCCCTCTATAATCCTAATAACGAGAGAGGAGGAAAAGAGGGCTATGGAAGAAGATGGGAAAAAGAAAACATGGAGCGTTAAAAGATAAAAAATGGAGGTGAGGAAGTTAAAACCTCCAAGCATCCCATATCTTAAACCATTTTTTCCTGACTGTTTCTTTGCTTATATAGAATTTTCATAATTTTGAACTCTATTGACCAAATTTATCCATGCGTTCAAATTTGGAACATTCTGTGAGAACCAGACTCGAGTAATCAAGAGTCTCGCCAAAAACAGTATTCTTCTAAAAAGAATCTTTTTGTATTTATCACAATTTACCTTAGAAAGATCACTCAATATCCAGCATATGGGTAACAAAGTTATAAATCGCAGACCAGTATTGTTTAAGTTCTGGGCAGGACCAAAGCATATGTAGGTGATCAGCCCCAGGTAAATCACACAGTGGACAACAATCTCTTAAACCGTGTTTATATAGCCATAATGGCCTAACATACAATCTATGCAAAATATTAAATTGTACCAATACGTGATTAAAACTGAGAAATTAAACTTAAATTGATAAATATATTCCCCAACCCTCTACTTGAATCCTTGAGCAATCAACTCCCCAGGCCCTTTGTCCGGGTGATTGTGTTTTAATAAATAGTGCCTTAAGTAGTAATTTATACAATTGTGCAATCTTAACCCTTTGATCTAAATTGCACCACTGTCTAGTAATACTCCAGAGGGGCGTGACTAAGCAACTCCTGGTATTTACTAGGGCCCCAGATGGTAGGGTTATGCTTTGCTGCAGGGAGTTGCCAGGGTCCACTCTGGAGCGTAAACTAGACAGTGACAACAGGAGCAAACGGACAACAGGTACCAGAAGGTACCGACGGTACATAGGCAAACATAACAAACAGGCAAATACAAGCAGGCAACTAAAGTTGCAAGGAAACAGGAGTGGCAATGAGCAGAGAAGGACTAGCTCCACCAGTGGTATACTGCGTGGCCTTGCCCATAGCACTCTGCAGCAAGGCACGCTGCAGCAAGGGCTTGCTGAACAGAGACATATGAATACACACAAGGTGACTCAAACATAACTGGCAGAACAGATAACAGAAACACAGGAAAGAGGACGGCAATGAACAAGTAGGAAACCCACAGAGCACAGACAGACATGGATCTCATGGGTCAGCAGCATGGGAGAGCGAGTACAAACTAGGAGCAGGACAAGACAACACACACCAGGAGAGCTGACCCAGAACTGAGGAAACCTCAGCCTTATATACAGGTTCCATGGGTGCAGCAGAGAGGCCACACCCATGGAGCAGACAGGATTAACGCCAGATAGGAACACAGGGGAGTTAACCCATAAAGAATCACAAAGAACACACAGAAATGAAACTGCAGCGAGGAGCGCCGAACGAGCAAGGACGGAAGGTCACAGCCAGAGATAGTGGCTGTGACACTCCCATTGTGTTAACACCGAGAATGGAAGTATCTCATATCTCTCCATTCATCACTAACCGTGTAACATATATAATATAATTTTTTTGCCAAAACTGGTCCCCAGCTAATTTATCTAAGGCTTGTAATTGGAAATTATGCCAGAGAGGAATACACTGGAGAAATCCTTTTATTCTCAGCCACCTTCTAATAGTGTCCCATGACTTGGATAGTAACTTTGTAGCCTGTTGAGTATTAATCAATTGCCCAGATTCCAATAGTGTGAATATATTGTTATACAAAGATCTCCTCACCAAAGTGGTACACAATACACTTTTCTCCCATTCACGATATATAGCTGCCCGGCTATAAAATAACCTTTGAAGTAGGGAAAATTCAATCCTCCCTGCTCCAACGGCTTGTATAGATATTCCAATTTAAGCCTTACCCGCTTTCTTCCCCACAACAGATCATTAATTATTTTCTCGATGAGTTTAAAAAATGTATGGTTTATTCATATGGGTGAATTCCTAAGGATATAGATGAGTTGGGGTAAAATCACCATCTTCACCAGGGATACTCTGTCAGCTCTGAATAAGGGAAGTCGAAGCCATATCCCAATTTTTTATCTCAGTTTAGTTAACAATGGAATCAGATTAAGTTGAAGAAAATCTACAATCTTAGGGGATATAATCATACCCAAGTATTGAAAGGAATCAAAGTTCCCTCACCAGAGAGGACAAAAGCATCCACTGGCATAAGAGTGATTTTTGACCAATTTATATCTAGGCCTGAAACTTTGCCAAAAGAGTTAACTATTCGGATGAGTCTTGGAAGCGTTTTACTAGTATGATCCATAATGAATAAAACATCGTCTGCATATAAGGAAATACGATCGTCCACCCCAATGTTCCAAACCCTTCAATCTTAGAATCCTGCCTAACAGCCAAGGCTAGGGGTAAGATCCATCTACCAATGAGTCAGCAAATACCGCCAAGAGACTAGGGAGGATAACCTCTCTGTATTTGCAGGAGAATCCATATGGAAATCCATCTGACCCAGGGGAGGAGTTACCAGAGCATGCTTTAATTGAAGCCTCTAGTTCCTGTAAAGAAAAATCTGCCTCAAGCTATTACCTTTGAGTGTCTGTAAGGACTAGAAAGGAAATGGCATCCAGATAGGAGTCCATCATTTCATCTGTAATATTAATATTTGCCTTATAAAAATCAACAAAATGCTTAAAAAAAAATACCCTTTATACCTTCTTGATCACTAACAATTCTACCATAGCTATGAACGGATGTCATCTATCTGTCTTTTTTTGTTCCTGATTGGAAATCACCCTCGACAATAGTTTTCCCGGACGACCCGATTCAGTGAAATATTTTTGACCCTCTGCTGGGCCTTATCCAACAAAAGTTTGAATATGTCTGACTTGCATTCTGAATGGCTTTTCTATTTTCTTGTGTCTTATTTCTAAAAAAGTCATTCATGGCAAATGTTGCTGCTTCTTTTAAAGCCTTCTCCTTAATACCATAGCCTTTCCTTAAGTTAGCAATGTTACTGACCAAAATCCCCCTCATAATGGCCTTAAATGCATCCCACACTACTTGGGTTTTAGCTGAATTATGGTTAATATCCCCAAATTGCACAATTTCCAGTTGTATTACTTCATGATTATCCATTAGGGACATCCAATAAGGGTTTAATCTAAACGGGGGTCTTACCTCATATCTCTATCATGGGCCATGCAAAGCTCAAGGAAGAGAGGTACATGGTCTGAGAGAGACCTGGCCTAATTTTTCATCAGTGTTACATAACTTAATGTTTCAATTATTAAGGCCAGAACTATCCTAGACATAGACTTTCCAGCTTTGCTTATGCAAGAGTAAGCTCTTCTCCCTTGCCCTAAGAATCCCCACACATCCCTAAAGCCAGATTCCAGACAAAACTGTGCTAAGGGCGAGCCCAGGGCAGGGGTACGGCAGTCCCCATCCATAGAAATCCTATCTGTAGTGGGATTAATGACACAATTAAAGTTCCTGATAGCTAATGAGGGGCATTCAGGCCATTGTTCCATAAAAGTTAACAGAGTTCAGTACATATAAGGAAAAAGGAGATGGAATATAAACAAAGGCCAGAATACATAGTTTCCCAACAAATAAAAAGACAAATCTCCCCTGCTTGTCAACAGAGGATGCCTCAGAGACAAAATCAATCGCCCTCTGAATAAGGACCACCACTCCTCTAGAATAGCTAGTAAAATTAGCGTGATAGGTCTGCGCAGCCCATCCTCTGTTGATCCGCAGGGAAGTCTCCTCAGTGAAATGAGTCTCCACCAAGCAGACCATCGCTTGTCTCTTGGTGAAAACAGCTGGTCTCTTTACTTTATCACCCAGACCCCAAACATTCCAGGTTAAGATTCTAACTGACATTATATTAGCCAACAAAGTCCCAAACTAAGGGAGTTTCCAATATACCCAACCCTCCTCCCCCTATTCTATAAGACACATCGCAACCCTCCCCAAATACCCTCCCTACATCCCAATCTTCTTCATCCGCCATATCCGCCACATCTCTGCTAGGACCATCCTTCCCCCTCTCACTCCCCCGCAGCCCCGCCCCTACCCCCAGGCAAAAAAAGAAGAATAGAAAAACCATAACAAAGAAAAAGAAACAGAACTAATTAAATATTATTCCGATCAAGCCAATCCCTGGCAAGATCAGAAGAGTAAAAAAAAATTTGTTCCATCATTAAAGATAACCTGAAGTTTGGCTGGATAAACAAATGAGTATTTAATATCCTTTTCCTGTAGACGTTTTTTAACCGCAGTAAAACTGTCTCTTTTTTGGATCTCCTTAGAAAAGTCCGGGAAAAAGGACAGTCTGTTCCCGTTGTATAACATGGGAGGACACCCCCTCGCCCTTCTTAATATCATATCTCTATCTCGTGAGGCCAATATCTTCACCAAAAGTACCCGTGGCTTCCTTCCAGGAATTGGTTTACCCTCAGAAAATTTTCCTTTCCGAACTTCTCCAAAATCAACTGACCCAGATTATTTTCCTCTGTGCCCTCAGGTAGCCCCAGAATTCTCACATTACATCTGTCCTCCAGATCTACCACATTTTTTTTAGCATGTTAGGGTCTATCTTTAAGGTGGAGATTTCAGTTTTAGCTGTTTTAGGTTCATTCTGTAGAGCGTCCACTGACTTTTCTATATTAGTAACTCTGTCCCGAATCTTCAAAACCTCATCCCTTATAAGGGCCACATCGGACTGGATTGTCCCGAACTGCATTGAAATATCATGTATTAATTCCCCATTTTTTTTAACTGCCATCAATATTTCTTTTAAAGGGGAAGAATCTGCACTAAGTAGATCTCCTTCCTCCACTCTCTCCATCACCTCACCTTGGGGATGTTCATCCAATATTTCCTCCAACATAGTTGGGGAATTGTTATAATTTTTTTTAGGATTAATATCCTGCATCCCTTTTTGTCCTGTTCTCGTGCTGATCTTTGGACATTATAAAAAGTGTTAAATCTTTGTAGATTCCACAGGTTTCTGGCCTGTTTTTAACACAGAAAAATCAGCTGAGCGTCTATTTTGCTTAGGGACCATTTTTTTCCCCATTTTTTTTTTTGCACACCTTTTTCCCCTCTCTTTTCGTTTGATTCTTTTGTTTTCCTTTCTATAGATTTTCCTTATTTTTCTTCCTTTTTTCCCTTCTTTTTTTTTTTTGCCTTTTGTTCTCCTTTTTCTTCTTTTTCCTTCCCTCTTTACACTCCTAGTAAGCTACTTGTAAAAAGCCCAAACACAACACAGGAGTAGAAGGAACAGCAAAAATGAGTGCCAAATTAGAAAGACCTCACCAATCTTCTTGTGAAAGATCAGGCAGACTACTGCAGATCCCCGAGGCGCAGCACACACAGCACAGAAGGGGAACCAGCAAAGAAATCCACGAGACTCGGAGGCAGAATGACAGGATCGGCAGGTGCACCGATAGCAGGATCAGAATCAATGGAGTCCAGAAGACGGTGACAGGCAGAGGGCACAGGGCCAGACAACCCCCTAGAAATGTAAGACAAGGGGAAAGCCCTCTGAGAACTCCAGGCTCAATTTGGACCAGAGGGGACCTTCATGCGGAGGGAACAGCGAGACATAGAAGAGCCCCGTACATCCAGGCAGCAGAGCATCCAACGGAAGGCTGGCCCACCAACCTTCAAAGTAGTCAGCACTGAAAACCGCTATCATCAGGAAACACGACCGCCACAGATAGACCCACAGACGGACTGAGGCTTGAGAGCAAGTCCCACCATCAGCAGGAGATGCGACAGGACGCGGAGGAGAAGAGAGGAAGGGCGTGACGCAGCTTGCCTACGTCATCACGTCCCTATGTCCCTGAGATATGTAGGCCATCAATATTTGATTAGTAACTCTTGGCATCCACGACAAACAGCTGTTTGAGGAGGCCGCAGCTCTCTGGTGAGCAATGTGGTTTCATCAAAGCTTGCCAAGCACAGTATCATACATTGTATAGCAGCTGTGCTTCGTGTTGCAGCTAAGGCCTATTCACTTGAATGGGACTAAGCTGCGCCTAGGCCATGTGACTGATGGCCTCTTCAAAGAATTAATCGGCGGAGGTGCTGAGAATCCCACCAATCAGATATTGAAGACCTATCCTGAGGATAGTTCATCAATATCAAAATCTCGAAAAAGCCATTTAGCATTTGCACCAG
The DNA here is from genome assembly GCF_014858855.1 of Bufo gargarizans. Lineage (NCBI taxonomy): Eukaryota > Metazoa > Chordata > Amphibia > Anura > Bufonidae > Bufo > Bufo gargarizans. Next base: position 84,964,151 of record NC_058088.1, read on the forward strand.
GGGTCAGCAACCTTCAGCACTCCAGGTGTGGTGAAACTGCAACTCCCAGCATGCACTCTTGCTTGGCTGTTCTTAGAACTCCCATATAAGTGAGTGGAGCATGCTGGGAGTTGAAGTTTCACAACATCTGGAGTGGCGGTGGTTGATGATCCTTTATCTATACTGTAAAAAAAACCACAAACTATAGAAATGCCATCCCCCCTGCAGATCCAAATGATACTTTTAGATTTTTGGTGATTTTTGTCTAAATAGAAGTAAAAAGGCTTCCATGCTGAGAGTTAGTGGTGACGTGGAGTGGGACATATGCTTTTAGTTGTTATAGTGCCCTGTTCTATTGACAAACAGAAATGTCTGGTTCTTGTCTTTGCCCCAGCTCAGGTTGTGAGAGTACTGACACTGGTAGACCATAAGGTTATAAACTTCAGGTGTAATGGGGCTACTGGCCCCAATACCCCTGCATCAGGGAAGTATTACACCACAATAAGAGATAACGCCATTGCCACCTGCACTACCCTCTTGGGTAACTGGGCCACTTTGCAATGTTTAAAGGAAATCTGTCAGCTCTTTTGAGCATATCTACCAAATGGCGATGCATGTTAGGTCAGTTTGACATCATGAAAACTGTACTTTTGATATGGCTGTCGCTCTTTCCGATTGTCAAAAAATGAAGTTTGTGTGATATACTAATTCACCTTCTAAGTGTCCAGTGGGGCATTATTAAAGGTTGTTGGAGCCCTAGCCTTCCTCTTGTGAGTGCCCAAGCCTGCCTCCATTAAGAGCTCAGGTCCACCATTACACAAGTTTCCAGGGCAGCCTTTTGCTCCTTCATGACCGTCCCTCTTTCTGCGATATCAGAAGCTAGCCAGAATTCATCCTGCCTGCTCATCCTGCGAGTTGCTAAAATCTGCCAGTCAACTCCTCTGTACATGTGCAAGATTATCACCACAAATTTTTGGAACCAGAGCCACTACCATCTTCTGATCCAATCCTCCAGGCTAGTGGCACTAGGAGGAGTGTAAACATGAGGTATCTTGAAAATATGTTGTTGGCAGGGTCGGATTGTGTCTGAAGCCAAAGTGGGCCCCAAAAGTTCAGGAGAAAAATCCTATTTAAGGTTGCCTATGAAGCCTATCACTTGCCACTAGGGTCTATTGATTATATAGGAATTGGGCCCTGAGAATAATTTCCTCTGGTGGGAACAATGAGCCCCAGTCCAACAATGGTTGTTGGTCTATGTAAGCCTTAGGCCTGAGCTTGTCAACTGTGAGAGTATTGGTGGGCTGGAGGCTGGAGTGGGCTTGTAAATAGCGAGCAAATGTCAGTAGGCTGGAGGAATGGGAAAACAGTGACAAGGAGCATATGGAAATGCTGTGTTGTAGGGATTTATAGGCAAGAGCTGACATTATGGTGTTCCCCAACAATGAGAGAGAGAGAATGTCATCAGGAAGCAGATAGTAAGCTGACAGAGGGAACCATTACTGCTATAGAGAAGTGGGCTCAGAATTTTTTCTGCCAGAGAGAATAACAGCTTCTAGAACTCTTTGCAGGCAGTTGGTATAAGCTGAGACTGTTATCAGAACTGAAAGGAGTCAACTCTAGGGAAGTCTGTGGGGTTAGGAGATGCATCAGCCCAGAGGGGAGCCAATACAATTTGGGTCGGTTTAGGCCTCCAAATGGGTGTCCCTGGGATCAGAAGGCACTGTATAGAATATCAGCCTGGAGAGGACTGGTTACCAGGACATAGCTAGGGATTGATTTTATCCCCCCACAGGCTCTGTCTGTAATTGGCAATTGTTTTGGAACTCAGCTTCAGTGTGGTGGACATTAGCTGCTCTAAATCACTCCCTTACACAGCAACAGCACACAGTGAGTAGATGGGATCCTGCTCCTCTACATCTCTCTCACATACTTTTTCATTAAGAAGCAACAGCATCATGGAAGACATTATACAGCAGTACTGTGCAAGGTTATAATTAACCCAGCACTGGGTTGAGATAGAAGAACATTCACTAGCAGGATCTGTGTATCTCGCTTTATCTATCTGCTGTAGCTCCTTCTTTCTCCTCTCCATAGACATCTATGGGCAGCAGCTGCCCTCTCAATGAGGCTCATAATCCATCTTCATCATTGCTTCTTAACTAAAGAGAGATTTTATTAATGAGTTTCAGAGTGATTTATCAGTGTGCCAGACAGTGGTGAGGGAACATGAGTCTGATAAGTGGAGAAAGAGACATTTTTCTCTAATAAGATATATTACAAAGTTTGTTCTCTAAGTTTGTACTATTGATATGGACACTTGAAATTACAGATACACATAATCATGCTTGATTTGGGCTATTCGGGGGTCCTTAACATGGACAATCCCTTTGTTTTGTTCTTGGCATTTTTACTTTGTTGCATGTGTGTTATAATTTATACTCCTGTATATACAAGAAAGAATTGCCTTATTTCAATACACGTGTGTAGAATATTACAGTATATACCGTATATACTGTCTGTCTCCTCTGTCTTATTTTGTTTTGTATCTGGCCATTTGTTTTTCAGCACCCTTGCTTTTTGGAAGATCTTATGATCACTATTTATCTATATTACTTTGATATAAATGCTTTATTCTGTAAGTTACTCTAATTATCATCTTTAGAAACAGGATGCTTCTGGATTACCAAATATGAAAATAGGATTAAAGGGGTTCTCTCACTTCAGAAAATGACATTTATCATGTAGACACAATTAATACAATATACTTTCTAATGTATTGTGATTGTCCATATTGCCTCATTTGCTGGATTGATTCATTTTTCCATGATATTATACACTTCTTGTTTCCATGGTTACGACCACCCTGTAATCCAGCAGCGGTGGCCGCATGCCTCTCTACTGGCTGGTAACGTTGGAGTGTGCAAAGGCCGGCACTTTTTCCTATAGTGTGCAAGCACAGCCACCATTGTTGGATTGCAGGGTGGTCATAACCATGTAAACGAGAAGTGTATATAAAGTGATGGAAAAATGAATCTAGCCAGCAAAGGAGGCAATATGTACAATCATAATACATTAGTAAGTGCCTTGTATTAACTTCCTCTACATAATGCTATTTGCTGAAGTGAGACAACCCCTTTAACATTTATTGAGCTGTATAATTTTCATCTATACTATCTTTCACTTGTCATCAGATTTGTCATACCATGTTGAGTCAACATTGTCTCCTCTAGATAAACACTGACAGCCATTTTCAACTATGTAGGGAACTTTCTCTAGTGACAATGTCAGATACAGCTACTAGACATCATATTGTATTGCAAGCATATTGAAAGAATTCTTGTGTCTTCCCGTCTGCATTTTTGTAAGTCTAGTATATATAGCCACAACGCTGTTTCTGCATGGTTAGGTAGACAAAGGGGATGGAATTCTTATACTGCCTTTTTAACATGTACACAGAACCCATTCATTCATGTATCCTCGGAGGACAAAATAGGCAAAAACATCATGGCAAGAAGAGACACAATACATTTGTAAAAATTAATTTCTTACAAATTGCTGGACATAAAGTTAGACACATCTCAGCCTTTAGTTGAGCTAACACTTTACGGTCTATTTCAGCTCTTCAGAATTGTTTAGTAACTTAAAGTGTAAAGTGTCATGTTTTTTAGCATATGTTACTGCTGCAGCAGCATTATGCATAAAGCAATCTTGTGTATTCACAAACCACAGTTTTCCTTGAGTTTTCCCCTTAGTTATGTTTTTTTTAACCCCTACAACATGTGGATCTTCTCAAGATGGCTCCTCTGCCAGTTGCTGCTCTCAGGCCACAACTACCTTTCCTCACTTCCCATACACACTTGCTATAGCCAGCATCTCCCTACCAGCCAATCAGATTGGATTACTGAGAGACACGCCTCCTCACTCTGAAGCCTAATGCAGGCATGCAATGCCCCTCTGTCTTCTGTTTATTCTAAAGGGAAGACAGACAAGCCATGGCAACGGTCTTTTTAGGGACCAGTGGAAAGGGACATAGGACATTAATAAAAGCTGTTATTATAAGGTAATTACAGATCTTTTGGCAATCTAACTCAGGTATACATGCCTAGCTCTAATAAACTAGCAAATTAAAAAAAAAGACAGTTGCCCTTTAAAAAGTACAGAGTTGATAGCCTAGACCTATTTGCAAAGGGGGTTGAATATACAACCCCCATGTAACACAGTCACATAGGTGGAGATTATGAATTGAGTTATGGTGCAACCAATAATGGTGATTAGATATTAGAGGATTAATTATAATTTCTACTGGAGAAAAGCTAAGCTTTTTGCATGCCATGAAAAATGTGGATCCACTAGAGATCTTCATCAAGGTTTACAAGTCTAGGGGTCAAGCACCTTCTATTTATTCTTCATTGTAATGTTTATCTTTCATGTTTGCATGCTAACATATCATTCTTCTGTCTAAGCTGTATCTCATGTGTAGGTATATGCTTCTCAGCTGCTTTCTCTCATTTCTTGGCATTAGACTGAGTTTAAGCTGCCAATGTGTGAAAGGTTTTCTTTCAGTTAAAGTGTTTGGCCGTTTTGAAGACTTCACAGTCAGAGGTGCTGACAGCTTTGGGGTTACCTCCAATTGCTGGATCTAATAGACTGTTCTTCTGTGGTCCAGTTTATGGAGTATTCCCAGTAGTCACCAATACCTACAGACTGTGTTCCCTTTAGATTTTTTCAGGCTCCAGAGACCAGGAACATTAAAGGCTCTTATTGAAAAGCCAAGAAACACAAACCAGAGAACCCACACGAATATTTCATTAACTTTCTATGCACAGCTTTTAATAGTGGAGAGCAGTCACAATCATGAGAATCCTGACTCTAGCCAAACCATCTCTTAACCACTGATGTGCACTGAAGCTTGAGGATGTAACTGAAGGCTGCCTCTGTCATCCCTGTAGATTCAGAGACATACTGTGTCTTCCAAGACAGAAAATATCGAATTGGCGAGAGATGGCACCCTTACCTGGAACCATATGGACTTGTGTATTGTGTTAACTGTCTGTGCCGTGAGGTAATATTTTACAGTTGTATATTGTGTTACATAGGAGTTTATAATCCTGCTAATGTAAACCATGTCACATGATGCGTCGTCACCAAGGTCCATTGCTGACAATAGCTATTATATTACATTCCAGTTGAAGTCATTAAATTAAAGTTGCAGCGTTCTGATGTTCCCTGTGGTCGCTGGTGATTGCTCGTGCTGCAGACTCCTCCCTGCCAAGTCTATGTTATATTATAACATGGGATATAAGTAGCTACATTGACCGACATTGACAAAGTCATCCGTGAATGGCACTCTCATATGGGCATTTGTGGCTCACTCTTGGGAACTTTGGTGGCAGTAAATACAGTCATGAAATATTTAGTGAAGGGTGAGCCATACATATTTTGGGTTTCCAAATCTTGGAAGGTATAGATTATGTACAGTTTAAGAATCCATATAATGACTCTGTGATATCAGAAATTTTAGTTTTGATAGCAAATGTTCACTTCTTCTTCTGAAATGCCCACCTTTGGATAAGTATATTTAGCTAGTAGCTTTGTACTTTCCCTTGTTGTCTTCACCTGTTCTACAGTATTTCTTGTATCAGAACAATTGCTGTACTGCAGTTTTTACAAATATCCTCCTACATTCTAGAGCTACTGTAATAAGCGTTTCAACAGTATGTAATCTTACAAGGAGAGAGAAGAAGTGTGAAATGCCAAGCAAAGTTTATTAAGGCTCCTTAGGTGGCATTTTCAAGAGTGCCACAACAGTTCTATGGTATTCAAGGAACACTGCCCCCTCAAAAATGAACTGATAATGGCAAATACTACAATCAGCGCTATTAGGAGGTCCAGATTGTTGCAAGGGAAGCAAAGCATTACTTTAAGGCTTTTATTACATTACACATGTTGAAATGGGAGAACATGCAAACCCCATGCAGATGTTGAGGGCTCCAGTGCTTCAAGGCAACAGAGCTACCCATTGAGCCACCACTGTGAATAACTGCAACTTAAAAAGCATGAGCAAAAGTTTACACAACAGAACAAATGATTCACTAAGCAATGGGCAGTTGTACAGGCCAATTTGTCAGCTGGTAGCATCATAGTCAATAACATGTAGTGGTCAGCAAGTGAGGACAGGAAGGTGGAAAACCCAAAAAATGCCAACTGAGTGTTATAATTGGTATTGCTCCCCTTAGAAGCCCATAGAGTCTGAGGTCCGCACAAAGATTGTCAGGTCTACGGTTTGTTGAGAATTTGATTGTCCCTTGCTGTCCTGCTATAGTATGAGACAGTTCTCTATGTATTTGTAATTTTTTTAAAGCTGACATACTGTATGTGTCCTCCCCCTAAACTGACCTTGTGGGTCGACAAATCCTGACACGAGTGGCGCGAGATGAGCTATTCTGAAAATAAAGAGCAATTTTGCGTTATACTTTTTTTTTTTTTTTTTTTCTGTATGCTTGTCAGCAATACAACTCTGCAGATACTAGGTGGCGCAGTAATAAAGATAGCTTTATTGGTTAGCTGTCAGTACTCGGTTAGCAGGGCTCAGCAGCTGTTTCTACGACTTCAGCGTTAGCCCAGCCTTTGATGAACAGTTTATGCACGTCATCCTATTTTTCATCATGTTAAGGCTACTTTCACACTAGTGTTAAAGTATCCCGGTATCGTGTTCCGTCATAGGGCCTCAATTTTGTTCCAATGCATTCTGAATGGAAAGAAATCCATTCAGTATGCTTTAGGATGTCTTCACTTCAGTCCCTTTTATGGTATTTTGGCCGGCCAAAATTCCGGAGCACTTGCCGGAATGCCGGATCCGGTATTATTTTCCATTGAAATGTATTAATGCCGGATCCGGTACCAAGTGTTCTGGAAAAACTGATCTGGTTTCCCGGTCTGTGCATGCGTAGACCTTTAAATCTGTGAAAAAGATAAATACTGGATCCGTTTTTCCAGATTACACCGGAGAGACAGATCCGGTATTGCAATGCATTTGTCAGACGGATCCGCCTCCAGATCCGGAAACAAATGATATCTGTTTGCATACAGATTTCCAGATCCGGCAGGCAGTTCCGGCAACGGAACTGTCTGCCGGATTCTTCTAACGCAAATGTGAAAGTACCCTAAGGCGTTCATTGAACAAAAAATACCTTTCGCCCAGCCAGAGAGAGGCAAGGAGTGTTGGCGAACTGGAGTAGTTACCAAGTAATTCACCAGCTCCAGTGAGTTAAATACATATACTGTATAATATTTCTTTCTCTTGCTTATTTGGCACCAACATATTTCTGATCGCTTTAAAGACATTTTCATCACTCGCAATCTAGATTCCCTGTCAGTACGTGTTTAGTGCGAAGGAGGAAACCTCTTTCACACTTGCGTTGTCCGGATCCGGCGTGTACTCCACTTGCCGGAATTACACGCCGGATCCGGAAAAACGCAAGTGTACTGAAAGCATTTGAAGACGGATCCGTCTTCAAAATGCTTTCAGTGTTACTATGGCACCCAGGACGCTATTAAAGTCCTGGTTGCCATAGTAGTAGTGGGGAGCGGGGGAGCAGCATACTTACCATCCGTGCGGCTCCCGGGGCGCTCCAGAATGACGTCAGAGCGCCCCATGCGCATGGATGACGTGTCCATGCGATCACGTGATCCATGCGCTTGGGGCGCCCTGACGTCACTCTGGAGCGCCCCGGGAGCCGCACGGACGGTAAGTATGCTGCTCCCCGCTCCCCACTGCACTTTACCATGGCTGCCGGGACTTTAGCGTCCCGGCAGCCATGGTAACCATTGAGAAAAAGCTAAACGTCGCATCCGGCAATGCGCCGAAACGACGTTTAGCTTAAGGCCGGATCCGGATCAATGCCTTTCAATGGGCATTCATTCCGGATCCGGCCTTGCGGCAAGTGTTCCGGATTTTTGGCCGGAGCAAAAAGCGCAGCATGCTGCGCTATTTGCTGCGGCCAAAAAACGTTCCGTTCCGGAACGGAAGACATCCTGATGCATCCTGAAGGACGGACTGTCCATTCAGAATGCATTAGGAAAATCCTGATCAGTATTCTTCCGGCATAGAGCCCCGACGACGGACTATAACGCAGGTGTGAAAGAGCCCTTAGTTGGATTTAAACCCAGAACCCCAATGCTACAAGGCACCATTCCATATCACTGAGCCCCATTGGCATATATGGAGGCTTCTTCTTGTACTTTGTAATTACTTTTGTTTGCCAACACTCCTATCCTCACTCTGGCTGGGCCAAAGGTAGTTTTTTTGATCAATGAATTGGGATACAATTGTCTTGCAAATGAAAGACAGGGCTAGCAGCAGCGGAGGTGCAGACAATTAAAGCATAGTACATTAATGTGTCTGATTCCCCCATTCTCACCTGCCACACTGCAACCCAGAGGGACTCACTACTAAATTCCATAATATGGTTAATAAAACACCAGCGGCCGGTACAGCTTCTGATTTATCACTAACTGCCAGACTGCTCCTGGACTTCTAACAATGGCAAGTCGAAGTGCAGACTGCCAATTAGCGGAAAACCACCAGCAATATCCATGGGCGGAATTTTATAAGCTGTAATTACTGTATCCCTCTGGATGGCATGATAGGAAGCAGGGACTGACTGGGAACTTAAAGTGGCTCTGTAAAAAAAAAAAAATAATGGCCCCCCATGTTGTAGGTGGGTCCAGAAGGCGAGGCAACACAAGTAGGCAGGGACAACAAAAGTACGCAGGGCCAACACTACCATAGTACAACACAAAATACCACCCCAGCAGAACCAAGTAGCATAGTGAAGCAAAATATACTGCCCTAGCAGAACCAAATATGGCCCAGAACCAAATACCACAATGTAGCACAAAATACTACTGCCCCAGCTGCTGTATTCAACTGTCCTGAGGATAGCGATGCAGTTAAATCGAGGAGGGCAGCTGTGGGCGCCCGCCATGTACATAAATACCTGATGCTCCTGCATTAGTTAATGCTAAGAGCATCAGATCTATATGTTCCAACTGGTGGCTGTGAGGAGGGCTTAGGCAGCCCCAAGGATATCATCCCACTGGTAAAGTTCTCTGTAGGGTCTATAGACAGTCCACTCATGTTAGGAAGGGGTGAATAAAATGCTGGCCTTTGGTACCATAAGGTATCATAAGAAATTGCAGTCCTTAATATAATTGGAGGTAAGTGAAGTGTGGACGCATGTTGCCCCTCTTCTTTCAGAGCACCAACCCCTCAAGAAGAACATTTTAACTTCATCTTTGAGTAGATGTTTCAAAGATACCCATTTTTAATCCATCAAGTTTGACTGGGAACCTTCCATTGCAGGGAGGAAATGTATTGTGCAGTAGAGTGAGATGCCCAAGTCTGCACTGTGGTAATCCAGTCTATACTCCACAACTATGCTGCCCGCGATGTCCAGGTAAGCTCCAAAAATATTCCATATCTCTGTCTATATTTTTGCATGAATATTTTAGCTTAATATTTCATTGGGCAGAGTATACACAGGAAGATACCTGTTTTTGCAGAATTTTTTCTGTAGAAAACCAAAATAAAATTACTGTAAAATATCTAACTTCATAATGAATAGTTTTTTATAAGAAAAGTTCTTGCTATGAAGCTCTGAATCAGGTACTGTTGCTAGATCCCCATGCTCCTATAAATGTCTTTGTGGTGCCCTTTACAATAAAGCAATGGGCAATTCCACATATTAGTAACCCCATGCATTACACAGTGAAACGTGCCCCTAGTGCACTGTTGGCCACACCAGGGATACATTGTTGAAAGCTAAGACTTGTGCCAAATACGCATGTCCATCCAATACCCCATACCGTTTTTAACAGCAAAAATGTACCAACTCTATTGTCATCAAAATTCCCATTAGGGGAGAGCACCCTGGTTCAAGCAACTCAAATAATCTTTACAATGTCAAGGAATAATATCCATAATATCCTATGTTGCAAATCACATCTTGTCATGTGACCCATTTAAACCAATTGTTGATTTTTAAAAGTAATTAAAGGGGTTCTTTAGGCTCTCCTATATTAACCTATCCTCAGGATAGGTCATCAATACCAGATCAGCGGGGGCCGACACCTGGCACCTCTGCCGATCAGCTGTATGAGTAGACGGCACGTGCAGGGTGCACGTACCATCTCCATTCTCTCTTTCTGCTCGCTGCTGCTTTGCCATAGACATGGTGAACAGCTGATCGGCGGGGGTGCCGGGTGTCGGACCACCGCTGATCTGATATTGATGACCTTACCTGAGGATAGGTCATCGATATAGGAGAGCCTGGAAAACCCAAAGTCATCAGAAGTGAGTTTCTAACCCTATCCTCTCATTGAAAGTTCGTGGAATGCCATGAGGGCATATTTAGCACCAAAATGTTTCATCTTTTTGTTCAGATGTCCACAGTTAACAGAACAAATAAAGACTTAAGGGTCACAGGACAGGGGATAACTATTAGATTGATTAGATATTAGACTATAAGATATTTACAGGTACCCCATACCTCTCAAAGACCCCTCGAATGAACTGAGTGGCAGGTTGGGCATGCGAGTTGCTGCTCCATTCATCCCTGTTCCAGAGAGTAGCCAAGCCCCATACTCAGTTGTTTCCAGAACTCTCATAGAGATGAATAGAGTAGCAGCTCACATGCACAAGCTGCCAGTCTGTTTATTTTAGGGGCCCCAAGGGGTACAGGGTCCTTATTCTCAAGACTAGTGGGTGGTCCCCCCACCAGTAGTAGGACCCCCACAATCTAAGAGTTATCCCCTATCCTATAGATTTATCCTATACATTTTATAAAAATGCAACATTTAAAATACGTTAGATGTCAACATGTTTTACTTCAAAACTTATTCTGCCATAATGTTATGTAACTCTGTCAAAATAGAAATCATGATCTGTAGCTGGTTGAGTGTTTTTTGGTAAAAAGATAGGGATAAAGTTTATTTTGAGTTTTGTTCTGAAACTTAGATGTATATTGTCCAAACCTGCCGACTTCAGCAGGACCAGCTGACTATTTAATGTGCATGGGGGCATCCTTACTGTCCCCCAGTGGCAGGGATTGAGGGACATAAGATTTCAACTATCCAAACCTTCTGCTTCTGGGGAGATGAGCAGATGAGTCTAGCGCAGCTTTCTCCCTATCAGGACCTTTGCGTGCTCAGTCAAGCAGACATATATATGGGTTGTCCGGAAGGGATACAATAGTTATCTATTGTGTATGGCGGCCCAACTTGTAGCCATATTTTCCATATTTAAGATTAACTGGAATATTTAGGTTCTCCATGCAGATATTATAATTAATGACACAGAAATTCAAGTATTTTAAATGTCAAGATGGTAGTTGCCCCTGGAGCAATTCACTTAAAAGCTAGGTACACTTTTGGTGGCATTTTAAAAAATATATTATTATTACATTGTACTCATTATTACTGATAAGAATAGAATGTGGCTTAAATAAGTGTTTATTGGATGATGATGAGGAGGGCAGTACCCATAGCATCCTCAATAATCCCTTTGTGCCTTACAACTATTGGGTGTCCAAGCTGGACATGAAGTACGAACTGGCGCTCTACGCCTTGGAGGTGCTGGCCTGCCCTGCCGCCAGCGTTTTGTCATAGCGGGTATTTAGTGCTGCTGGGGGCATAATAACTGATGAGCGCATCCGACTGTGAACTGAAAATGCTGACAGGTTGACTCTTATCAAAATGAACAAGGTCTGAATTGCCCCTGACTTCTCTACTCCACCAGAGGAAAGCAGATGAACATAAAGGCACTTTAAATGTGGCTTTTATGGTGTATTGAATACACTGTATTTCCATGCATCCCTTCCACCACAAAAAAAGGTATATGGTTCAATCTTCCTTTTCTCATCCTCCTCCTCATCATATCAACATGCTTTTTAGAGGGTCAGCTCAGCAGCAGGCCCTCAACCATAATTTTTTCCATGGTCAGATCAGTAGCAGGCACTCGCCCCTTATGTTTTAGAGTCAGCTCACCAGCAGAACCTCAACCATAATTTTTTCGATGGTCCGCTCAGCAGCAGGCCCTCAACCATAATTTTTTCCATGGTCAGATCAGCAGCAGGCACTCGCCCCTAATGTTTTAGAGAGTCAGCTCACCAGCAGATCCTCAACTATAGTTTTTTCGATGGTTAGCTCAGCAGCAGGCCCTCAACCATAGTTTTTACAATGGTCAGCTCAGCAGCAGGCACTGAACCATAATTTTTTCGATGGTCAGCTCAGCAGCAGGCCCTCAACCATAATGTTTTAGATGGTCAGATCAGCAGCAGGCCCTCAACTATTATTTTTTTCGATGGTCAGCTCAGCAGCAGGCCCTCAACCATAATTTTTTCGATGGTCAGCTCAGCAGCAGGCCCTCGCCCATAATGTTTTAGATGGTCAGCTCACCAGCAGACCCTCAACTATAGTTTTTTTGATGGTCAGCTCAGCAGCAGGCCCTCAACTATTAATTTTTTCGATGGTCAGATCAGCAGCAGGCACTAGCCGCTAATGTTTTAGATGGTCAGCTCAGCAGCAGGCCCTCGCCCATAATTTTTTCCATGGTCAGATCAGCAGGCACTTGCCCCTAATGTTTTAGAGAGTCAGCTCACCAGCAAACCCTCAACCATAATTTTTTCTATGGTCAGCTCAGCAGCAGGCCCTCGTCCATAATTTTTTCCATCATCAGATCAGCAGCAGGCCCTTGTCCCGAATGTTTTAGAGAGTCAGCTCACCAGCAAACCCTCAACCATAATTTTTTCCATGGTCACATCAGCAGCAGGTCCTCACCCCTAATGTTTTAGATGGTCAGCTCAGCAGCAGACCCTCACCCCTAATTTTTTTAGATGGTCAGATCAGCAGCAGGCCCTCGCCCCTAATGTTTTATACGGTCACCGGCAGGCCCTTGCTCCTATAGTTTTTGAGGGTCACCAGCAGGCCAGCAATCATAATTTTTCAAAGGTGTGTGTGATGCCCTCCTTTATTTGTAATAAAGGATGTATTGGAGTGCCGATTCCTTGTAATTTTTAGCAGCCCTTTCACTTAGTGCATAGGCTTTATGAGTGTAGAAGTCCCACTACCTGAACAATTTTACCACAATGTGAATGAGGCCCTCCTTTATGTGATATACAGGTTGTATCGGAGTGGCTTTTCTTTGTAATTTTTGGCAGCACTTGCACTTTATATACAAGTAAATATACTGGAAAGAATGTTTCCTAACAATTTTTCCTCTAAAATTTTTTTAAATTGGCGTACTACTCGGACAACATTGTTCCCAGCAGCGACCTGGGAGTCCAAGATGCATCCAGACATCCTCCCCATGCTGTTCCCGAACCACTTCAGTGGTGTTTACATCAATTTCTGACCTTTTCATGTGACCCAGACATCCTCCCCTCTTCAGAGCAGAGGGTGCCTGGTTTAATGCTCGGGTTCTCCCATTGACTTCCATTGTGCTCGGGTGCTCCCCAAGCATCCCGAAGTTTTTTACTCAAGCACCCAAGCATTTTGGTGCTCGATCAACACTAATGACTATATTTTCGGTCCGCATCTGTGGATCAAATGCGGAACCATTCATTTCAATGGGGCTGCAAAAATATGTCCATTTTTCTTCCCTGCAAGAAAAAAATAGAACATGTTATATTATTGTCCGTTTTGCAGACAAGAATAGGCATTTCTATTTTCTAACATAATGCAAGACCTACTGAAGAGGAAAATGTGGGAAGCACTCGGCTGGTATCCGTGTTTTGTGGATCCGCGATTTGCAGACAGTAAAACGGATTTGGTTGCATGCATGAAGCCAAAGGGAAGCTTTTAAGATCATTTCTTAATTAAAACTAAAATCTGACATTGCAGTGTGCTTTTAAACACTCTCTTTGTTAGCATTGGCTTCGATCCATTTACTCATAGCCATCATATGTCGCTGTCTTTTTGACATTACTAATGCTAGTCCTAGACAGTCCTAGGAGACCGGAGAGTGTGATACAGGACGTTTCAGGACAATTAAAGCACTTTTAGTTCGGGTTGAATTTATTCGGACACCAATTGAATCCGATGACCAATTAGTGACTAGACCTGAAACAAACTTTAAGAAATTCGCTCATCTCCAGGAGTTTGCTGGAAATATCCTAGTTTATTCCAATAATTATGAACCACAGTACTGCCGGGTATACTAAAAGCTTATACGAGCACTTTCATGTATCCTTTCTTTCATTCTTACAGTTCATAGAGCTTTCTAACCTTTTATATTAACTTTCTATATATAGATTCCCCCCCTGAACTTTTCCAAATGGCAACAAACACCTTTACTTTATATGGAGATTATGAAACATGCTGCAATTTCCAGAAATCAAACTCGCAATGAGCAATTATATCCTGACCAAAGCTGTCAGATGTCTGGGACACAAGCCAAATGAACACTTGATGTTAAGAATAAGAATTGCATCGCTAAATGAGAAAATATAGAAATATAGTGCACAAATCAGCAGCAAAGAAAAATATCACAGATTCTAGTTAGTAGATTCTGTATGTAGGTTTATTAAAATTGATAACAGCCATTATAATAAAATGTACATGAAAGGTATAATAATACAGATTTATATTGCTGAGGTGGTAGTTTATTTACAGTTGGAGTTATATGATCACTAACTTTTAACACAACTTTACATAAATCAATAGTGCAAGTGAATATAAGAAACGTTATGCCTTATCAGAGAAAAATGCCCCTTTCTTCAATTAACAGCTCTTTTCCTATCTCTTCTTTGCTAAACCAACATTCTTTGAATTCTCTGCCAAATCCATCTTGAGAGGCCAAACAGGCTAGCAGCTCACTGAAGGATCAAATTACAGCTGCCCATAGACGTCTTTGGGGAGGAGACCGAGAGGAACTGTGAATCACAATAAAGCCTCATTCACACATCCATGTTCCACGGATATGTGCTGTACATGTTCTCTACGGACAGCACACGTCCCTATTCATTTTAATATGTGTATTCACACATCTGTGTTTTAGCACTGTCCGTGTTATAAGCACAGAAGCATGCTCTATTTTGTCCGTGTTCACAGATCCATAACGCCCATTATAGTCTATGGGTCCGTGAAAACCACAGATGCAACACGGATGCCATCTGTGTGGCATCCGTGTTTTACGGATCATTAGGTAGAGATGCTTTGAAAATTATTTTTAAGCTGTGCAGTGTCAGTGAAACACGGATGGCACACGGACAGCAAAAAGCGGACTCACCAACCCAACATGGATCCTTCACAGACATCTTCACTGATGTATCACTGACCACCTTCTAATGGTTTTGATCACGGACGTGTGAATAGAGCTTAACAGAGACACAAGCCAGACACTGAGTTTGCAATATTGTTATAGTTCATACTAAGTGTTTTATTCACATCAATACTACACAGAACATATCTATAATGTCCTACATAGTAATTCTAGGTTAGAAAGTAGCAGATTATTCTGTTTCCTCCATGTGTCACCTGTGAGAGACATCATCGCAGCTAGTCTCTACTCACTAACTTAGGGACAACTGAAAAGTAGAAATGGAGCCTGGAGAGGGGAAAGCAGCTAAAAATGCAGAAATTATATAATCGCCATAAATAGTGTTATTACTCATGCACACACACAGCAGTTTATTCTGAAAAGTCATCTGGAAGTGATTGGCTCATAATCTCCCAATATAACAGTTTGCATGAAGGTTTTTAAATGTGCCCCATCTTGTTAGGGTACCCATTAAGGCAAACAAGGATCTGACAAATTGTTTTTAACCTTTCTGATCTATTGTTTCCATAGAGACAAGTCCCAATTTGTGTGGAAGACTATTATGCAGAATGCTGTAAGTAAGGCTACATTCACATCTGCATTGAAGGCTCGGTTTGGGGCTTCCATTACAGAGTTTGTCAAAAATAGGATGCAGGACTTTTTTTCGGCTAAAAACTTTCTCCCAAAGGGAAACCTAATGGATCCCATTATAGTCAGGGAGATCTGTTAGTCTCCGTTTAGTTAGTCTCCGACACTTGTTATTTTTGTTCTTATGCTCTTATTACGGAGCAGGAGAACGTAAAGTAATAGCACTGATGTGAAATAAGCCTAACATACATGCTTGAGCTAGGGGCAGAATTCCTAAAACTAAAAATACACAATAAATGGGCAATACATTTATGTATTAAGTGAATTAACTGAACTGAGCTTATTTAGTCTTTTTCTAAAGATCATAAATACTGTAAAGTATAAAACTGAACAGACTCATCTGTAATCTAGAAGAGTTGGAAACTAGCAATCAGATTGGCTAAAGCAGAGATTAGAAATCTGATTGGAAATAAAAAGCAAATCAGAAAAAAAAAATCAAGAACTGAACACGTTGGTCCGTTTACTCACATGAGTCATGATGACTGAGTGTAGGTCACAGGAGGTTTGGGAAGGCAGAGCTGCTTAATGGGTTCTGTGTGCAGAACACTGGAATAATACTGATGATCTACAATCCTTGGTTCAGGAACTAAAAAATAATAATGTGAAAATCATCCTGACCCGTATACTTATGTTTAAGGTACTTTGGAGATATATGGTCTGCTAGCTGTAGGCCATCTGTAGTTATCTTTAATTTAAAAGGTGTTTTAGGAGTTCTCATACTGTTATACCATAGCATTTCGTTTTGTGGAAGTGCTGAATCACTGTAGCACTGCTCCATTCAAGTGAACTGTGGTTCCTTCATCCTGAGAATCAGGCCAAGCGGACAGATTTCCACTAATGAATAAACAATTTTTTATCCTAGTGACATTTCATCACTTGTATTAAAACTTATTTAAATACATCTCACTGCAAAGATCATCCCCAGCATTATAAGCAGTGGAATAAATATAATATTGTATACCTGGCATTAGATTAAACAAACTTTACCATGCAGAGGCAGTGATATAAAGTGTTTTTCTAATATATTTTATTAGGGAATTCTGTTAAAGGTGTTCTCCGCCTTTTTATTTACTGATGATCTATCCTTTGTATAGGTCATCAGCATCTGTTATTCTGAAGTAAATAGGGCTGAGCTGCGCCCCCAGCCACGTGACATAGCCATAATGTCAATGGCCTGCGGGAAGCAGCGAGAAAGCCAGCGCTGCTGCCTTTTCAAATAGCTGATCGGCAGGGGTCCTGGGTGTCGGCCTCCCACTGATGAGATGCTGATGACCTATACAAAAGGTGGAGAACCTCTTTAAATATTATCAGATGCATCCTCTAAAGTCTTCCCTTAGCATCCTTTTAACAGACCATTGATAAGGAAATTCCATCTTCAGTGTTGTACTGAACGCTGAAAAGCGATACTTGTAAGCTGCAGAGGAAGGCTTCTCAGCCTGCCTCTCCTGCCCCAGCCCTAGCCGCCCTACCCCTGCCTTGCATGTCTAATTTATTATACTAAAAACTAATGTAATGTTATATTCTTCATATGCAGTGTCCTGAAACACACTGCTTAATACTGTGATTGTGTTTCATAAAAATGTGCTTGTGCCTGAGTTCCCATACAGTTGCATAGGGAGAGGGAGGTTCTAACAAGCCTCAGAGGTTAGTAGTTAGGAGGCAGGAGGAGAGGAGGCAGACTTTGCTCTGTTCTCCTGGGCCTTGCCCAGGAGGTACGCTACTTGAATATTTGGAATCCAGACGCAGGATTTAGTAATCCTACATTGTAGAGTCAAGGCCAGGCACTATTTGAACTATAGTTCAGACAACCTTTTCAAAGAATGGAGAGTTTGCCTGCCATGAGGGAGACCACCCTTGGGTTGTATGCTATTAGTACCAGAGGATCCATATTATTGCAAGACTGAATAGCCAGAGCAAGATCGTGAACCAAGTAAAGTATCATCACTCCTGCATAAGTTAACCTGGAACCTACATACATCACCTCACAGAGCCTGCTAATTGGGATTTGCAGCTTTATCATCTTTACCAACTTCATGTAAGGCAAGGTCCTGCTATTTAATGCTACTTATTGCAAGACTACAACTTACAAGTGAAGTTCCTGTTTGGTTCAACTACTGCCTCTCTCATCATTCTACTCTATCTCCTAATTGCACCTTACGGTGCTGGTGTCCCAAACACAGGGGCTCAGCCACCAAAGCACCCTAAGCATACCCATTACCATCAAGGGCACCTCAACTTCCATCTGGCTGGTGTTCCCTGCAATAGAAAGTGCCCCGGAGGATTTAGTGCTGTCTTCCCTTCCACTGCATGCCGGCCCAGAGAGCTACAGAAAAGTGAGTACAACTACTGCAGCCATTCAGCACACCACACTCACCGTGCACTCACTACACCCCTGTGGCCCAGTCGCCGCACATACAGCATTTAATCTGCTGCCATCACTGATGATTGTAGCCTTGATCCTCTCCCTTTTTTTCCCAACACTAACCAAAGACACACTGGGAAAATATAGAGCAGACGATAGAGACTTCAATGGCATCAGAGCTTGTTCAATGCATGTCACGGGGGGTAAGGAAGCGTGTACCCCTGACTCCACCCACTCCTCTGTCCCTGCCTACTTGCACTATCCGTCCTAGGCAACAGAGCACAACTGGGCGGCGATCCCTAACCTGCGTAAGTGCGGAGGGAAGGACAAACAGACAATCACAGGGAGGTCAAACAAGCAAGGTCAAAACCAGGATATCACAGCGGTACCAGGGAACAAGCAGAAGCAGCGTCAAAGAACAAACCGAAAGTCAATACCAGGAAAAGCAAAAACAAGACAAAGGGAGCAAGTGAGTGAAGTAAAGATCAAAGACAAGCTAAAGTCAAATGCCAGGAGATACTAAAGTACAAAAGGAGCAAGCAAATCCAAAGTCAAGTAACAAGCCAAAGTTAATAAAAGGTGAAATGCCAACGTAGTATATACTAGGTATAGGACCTTAATCTCAGGCAACCTGTGGCCAGCAGACTGCCTGTTAAATAGGGGAGATCAGGAGTCATGTGACGTGGCCAGCATCACATGACTCATCCCCCTGCATACAGCTGAGCGCCGAGTGCCCAGTTCAGCGCTCAGACACTTCGCAGTCACTATGGGAGCGGAGGATGCCGGCCATGCTAAGGAGGCGTGCACAACCGGGTCCTCCCCGCCCCCCCATTGCTCTGGAGACGAGGACGCAGCGTGCGTCCTCGCTTTGAACCTATCACAGGGCTCCGGCGGCACTGAATGGACGGAGTGCGAAGTCGGCGCCCTGTGACAGTGCAGATCTCTGCCCGGAGAGCCTACTAAGATCAACCGTGCATGCGGTGATAGCGGTCCTATAGGGGGGTAGGGGTAGCGGGGATGAGGGGTAGCGGTTATAGAAACATAGAAGATTGACAGCAAAAAAAGACCACCTGGTCCATCTAGTCTGCCCTTATATTATTTCTTCTTTATCTTAGAATAGACATGTGTCAATCCCAGGCATGTTTAAATTCACTTACCGTACATTTCTGAACCACATCTGATGGGAGTTTGTACCAAGTTTCAACCACTCTTTCAGTAAAATAATATTTCCTGACTCCTGATCTTACCCCCAGCTATTTTAAGATTGTGTCCCCTTGTTCTTGTGTTTAGCTTCTTATTGAGAACCCTTCCCTCCTGAACCTTATTTAAACCTTTACTTGGCACGAGGAGGAGGTGTAGTGTTGGTTTGAGAAGATCTAGGCCAGATCCTTGGTGCTCCAATATTTTGCATAAAAATAATAATTATGTTGCAATGGTACTTACATTTTCAGCAATAGAGGACTTATTTTATTCACCATGATAGCAACATAGTTTGTAAGGCTGAAAAAAAGACATACATCCAGTTCAGCCTGTTATCCTGCAAAGTTCATCCAGAGGAAGGAAAAAAAAAACATCAGGTAAAAGCCAATTTTCCTAATTTTAGGGAAAAAAGATTCTTCCCAACACCTATCAGACATTCAGAATAACTGTGGATCAACGACCCTAGAATTCTAGTAACCATAATCTCTAATTTTATTACACTACAGAAATACATCCAGGCTCCTTTTGAAATCTATTAGTGAGTATACCATCACCACCTCCTCAGGCAGAGAGTTCCATATTCTCACTGCTCTTACCGTAAAAAATCCTCTTCTATGTTGATGGAGAAACCTTCTTTCCTCCAGACGCAGAGGATGTCCCCTCGTCACAGTCCTGGGTACAAATAGATGATGGCAGACATCTTTGAACTGACCCCTGAAATATTTATACATGGTTATTAGATCTCCCTCTAAGCGAAATAACCTTAACAGGTAGCATGCCTGGTTTAATAAGGTTGATCAAGGTGACAGATGCTTTTTAAGGCAGTACCCCTGCAAGTGGAAAACTTGAATACTTTCATGTTTACAACATTTGCAATATTTGGTATTTTGGTTGAGTTGTTGTAATTTTAATCTCACATGTTTATTTTAAAAAGCCTATTATATGCAGACAAGTCAGTCCCAGTTATTCTGGCGGACAATAATAAATTGTTATGTAATCTTTTGAAGCAGCCAGACTGACGCTCCATCGTGTCTGAGCACCAAACATAGAACTAAGAGAACAGTTTAAAAACTATGTTCAGGACAAGCAGCTACTTCCTGTTAATGTCGTATACCCTGTATGTTTTTTGCAACTTCTGAGCTTAGATATGGTAAGAATATGAGCAGTCAATGTGCAGCAGTGCATAGGATGGGAGTGGTAGTGGCCCTGTTTTTTTTTATTTTTACTAAGTGCAATGTAGAACTTTAAATACATTCAATTGCAGCAGATTTTGAGTACAATCTTCATCATGGAGGTAAGTTGGATGGCTGCAACCTTAGCACTTAGGTGGTACTGGTCTAGTAATGTTCTGGATGATGGATGTCGTAGCCATAGTCCCTCACCTTGTTGTGGATATGAGACTGAAAGATCTGAAGCCATTACTAGATGGAGCTGACATCCAGTATCACTCCCCACTTATCTATAGTTTACATTCCTTAGCTATGCTAATTGCGCAGAAGTGAAAATTTATTTTTGTATAATGACCAATGTTCCATAATGCCAGGAGCCTCTGGGGGGAAGCCCCTCTCTGATGTACACATATACTGCTTAACTTCCTCTAATAAGCTGAAGAATTGTGCTTTGATCCTTGAAGAGGTGTCAGTGTAATTTTCTCCGTCGTGCACAACTAAGGGTACTTTCACACTAGCGTTAGAAGAATCCGGCAGGCAGTTCCGTTGCGGGAACTGCCTGCTGGATCCGGAAATCTATATGCAAACGAATATCATTTGTTTCCTGGTTCCAGATGCGGATCCATCTGATAAATGCATTGAAATACCGGATCCGTCTCTCCGGTGTCATCCGGAAAAAGGCATCCGGTATATATTTATTTTACGTTTTTAAAGGTCTGCTCATGCGCAGACCGGAAAACCGGATCTGTCAATGCGGCAATTTCCTGTACACTTGGTACCGGATCCGGCATTAATACATTTCAATGGTAATTAATGCCGGATCCGCATTTTGGCCGGAGAAAAAAAAAATGCAGCATGCTGCGGTATATTCTCCAGCCAAATACCATAAAAGGGATGGAAGACATACTGATACTTACTGAACGGATTGCTTTCCATTCAGAATGCATTAGGACAAAACTGCTGCTTTTTTTTTTCCGGGATTGAGCCTCTATGACGGAACTCAGTACCGGAAAACTTTAAATGCTAGTGTGAAAGTACCCTAAGGCCCTTGCAGACGAGCATGTCCGGATGCGCTGCGTCTGTGATCAGGGAAAATCGTGCTAGTAGGTTCGCAATTGTAGTCAGTTTTGATTTTTTGATTGCGTTCTGATGTTCAGTTTTTATAGCGCGAATGCAATGCGTTTTGCACACGCATGATAAAAAAACTGACTGTGTTACCCAAACCCGAACCCGGACTTCTTCACTAAAGTTCGGATTAGGTGTTCTGTATATTTTATTATTTTCCCTTATAACATGGTTATAAGGGAAAATAATAGCATTCTTAATACAGAATACTTACTAAAATGTGGCTTTAGGGGTTAAAATAAATAAATAAATTAACTCACCTCATCCAGTTGTTCGTGCAGCTGGCATGCTCTTCTTTCTTCTTCTTTAAGGACCTGTGATTTTCACACAGACCCATTAATTTCTATGGGGCCTGCGTTGTGTGAAAAACGCAGAATATAGAACATGCTGCGATTTTTTTACGCAACGCACAAGTGATGCGTGAAAATCACCGCCCATCTGAACAGCCCCAATGAAGTGAATGGGTCCAGATTCAGTGCAGGTGCAATGCGTTCACCTCACGCATTGCACCCGCACGGAATTCTCGCACATGTGAAAGGGGCCTAACAACTTGTAATTTGGAGCAGACAGTTGATAAGATAGTGCAGTACGCTGACCTGCAGGGTATTGCGATGTGAGGTCACGGTTAATGGGCAAGCAAAGGATTACTCACAGTTTGTAGGGGAACCCTGGGCAGGCGTAGAGCAGTGATGGAGAGGCTGGCACAGAAGTCCTCTGGGGCACTCTCTATATGTAGGGACCAGGCCTGATGGTGGATGAGGTGCCCTGGATGTTGCAGGTATTTAATGTGCCTAGGGCAAGGTCCCTTTAAATTTTGTGACGCCAGTGCCTGTAACGGTGGCACACCGATTTATAGTTGTAGTAAATGAGGAACACGATGGTGTGGTGAACCAAACTTTGCTTTACTAAGAAACAGTTCAACTTTGTACAGTTTGTTGTAAGCACAGTTCCATATAGCAGGTTCACATCACAAGCAGGCTTTCACAATAATGGCAGGTATACTGTTCCTTGCAAGATACTCAGAGGGCAACAACAACACACTCAGATCAGGCTGTACCTTCTCCTCAGAAATAGTGTACACTATTCATTAGAACTCCTGTCTGGTCTTATCCCAAGGCCCGGATCCTCTAATACTGGCTTTATCCTTGGTAGAAATCTTCCTCTCGTATTTATTCTTGCTTTACACTTATAATCCTTCTGCTCTTCAGCTTACTTGGTTAGCTGGTACACTGGCTCTGCTTGGCTTGTTGGAACTGCAAGTTTCTCCCAGGAGGCATACTCTTCTCTTGGGGCGACTCTTCTGAGATAACTCTGGCTCAGGGACTGCAGGCAGGCTAGGATTCTTCCACTAGCCTCCTGGTGGCAACTAGAAGCCTGGGCTGTCTAGCTGCATGTCAGGAGGAGGCCCTCAGCTTGTCTCTGGCTGGGGCCTTCTCACTTCTGTCTCCACAGTCTCCTGACTATAGACTAACCCCTCCCTGTCTGGGCCTGAACATTTATACTAGGGGCTCTCTATCTCCCTCTAGTGTATAGGATGCTACACTACACCCTAATAGGCCTGCTGCACATATCACAGGGGAACAATACACTTAAAAGCATATAGAAAATACATTAAAATGGACGGTTAAATATACTGCCACTGTCCCTTAAGAGTAGGAGTACCACGTGGCCCAATTGACCCTTGTGTAGTGCCCACCGTTACCTAGTGGGACACTACAATAGCACAGCTTTTGTGCATCCACAACAACAACCTCACAGCAGGGTCTTCAAATGCTAGATGTAGCTGTCTGTCTTCTCAAGGATTGACTTGAGGCTTAGGATAAGGTTGATTTATCTAGAGAATCTGTAGCAGGAACAGGAGTTCAGACATGTGCTTCTCCTTTCTGTAGTTCAACAGTAAGGTCTCTTTCACACGAGCGAGTTTTCCGCGCGGGTGCAATGGGTGACGTGAACGCATAGCACCTGCACTGAATCTGGACCCATTCATTTCAATGGGTCTGTGTACATGAGCATTTTTTTTCACACATCAGTTCTGCGTTGCATAAAAAACACAGCATGTTCTATATTCTGCGTTTTTCACGCAGCCCTGGCTCCTTTTACACGGGCGAGTTTTCCGCACAGGTGCTATGCATGAGGCGAATGCATTGCGCCCGCACAGAATCCGGCCCCATTCATTTCAATGCAGCTGTGTACATGAGCGTTGTTTTTCACGCATCACTTCTGCGTTGCGTGAAAATTGCAGTATGTTCTATATTCTGCGTTTTTAATGCAACTCTGGCCCCATAGAAGTGAAAGGGGCTTTAGTGAAAAACGCATTGCATCAGCAAGCAAGTGCGGATGCAATGCGTTTTTCACTGATGGTTGCTAGGAGATGTTTTTTGTAAACCAACAGTTTTTTATGACTGACTGAACTTGCAAAATGGTGCGAGTTTCACTGAACGCACCCTGAACGCATCCGGACCTAATCAGTCACGCTCTTGTAAAAGAGGCCATGAGCGAGAACTCCGCTTGGGTGCAGTGCGTGATGCGAACGCATTGCGCCCGCACCGAATCCGGACCCATTCATTCAATTGGGTCTGTGTACATGAGCGGTGGTTTTCATGCATCACTTTTGCGTTGTGTGAAAACCGCAGCATGTTTTGACGCAACACTGGCCCCATAGAAGTGAATAGGGCTGAGTGAAAATCGCATCCACAAGCAAGTGCGGATGTGATTTTCACAGATGATTGCTAAGAGATGTTGTTTGTAAACATTACGTTTTTTATCACGCGCGTGCAAAACGCAGTAAATTGCATTGCACCCGTGCGATAAAAACTAAACAACTTAATGCGTTCGCAAACAAAACTGAATGGCTTTGTTTTCACTGCACGCATCCGTAACGCATCCGGACCTAATCTTGACGCGCTCGTCTGCAAGGGGCCTAACTCCTCTTCCTAGCAGGGAGCAGGACCAGCCCACTCCTACCAAAAGGGGAGGAACATGGTGGGTACACCTGCTCCTTGCCAACCATCCCCTACAGGAACAAAAGGCCAGAAACATACAACATACATCACAATACATAACAATACAAACTATATAAACAGATATTGCAGATACCCCCAGGTCTGGGGTACTACAAATGCATCCCCACTTTGGGTACTACTGTTGCTGATGCCACTGATTAGGCCTATTGTGTAAAACATACAAGGGGCTCTAGAAAACCCTTCACCTTAATATGCCTGGATGTCACCATTCTGCCCTCTGGGTATTCCACCACCCTGTACCTTGTATCACTGTCCTTTGTGTGTAGCCGCTCTGCCCCGCTTATGCCCATTGTGCAAAAAACACAACCAGCTCTAGAAAACTCTTGTTTGTCATTTCTTTCATTTTTCATAAAAAGTTAAAATACAAAATATGGATGCTTTGGCAGGATGAGATAATCATCCCAGAGCAGAATATGTGGACCACCTTTCACGTGTTGCTTCATAGTTTTTATATTTATTCTTGATTTTTCTCCCTCATATCTAATACACTGAATGTATCTACACACAAAGATTTTGATAACTCCCTCATTCGCAACTCACTTTTTAAAGGAGGTGCGAGGCAACCGGATTTTCACCCATGCCAGGGGCATCCACTACTCATTAGCTTTCTGCTTTGCACAAGTAGCCTGCTCTACACAAGCTGGTAGAATCCACTACGCAGTACGTCTCCTCCTGCAGTAATGGATTCCTGTCTAAAATGACCTATAATTGTTGCTCGTAGCAACCAGAGCTTGGCTTTAATTTCTTAAACTGTTGTGGTAAAATGAAAGCTATACTGTGATTGGTTACTATGGGCATCAAACTGTTTTCTTTTAGACAGTTTTGATAAATCTGCTCACGAAATACAGTTTATATGTAAAACAGCACATTTATTAGAATAGTCCATGCAGGGAAATGGGAGGCAGGCTGAAAGGCTGTGCTTTACTAGTTAGAGGTAGCGCTATGTAAGTCTACTTCAACCTGTCGCTGATTAGCTGAAGTCGTTTAAGCATGAACTTCCTGTTTAAGGTCTTGCCAAAGCATCTCAATTGGATTCAAGTCAAGAATTTGACTTGGCCATTCCAAAACCATTCTGTTTCTTCTATCTCCCTTTTTGTGGTACATAGGCTGATACGGATGCCATACCGCGGCGTCCGTACGGAGGTGACGATCGGGATGGGGACCTGATCATTATTATTTTCCCTTATAACATGGTTATAAGGGAAAATACTGTAATAGCATTCTGAATACAGAATGCATAGTAAAATAGGGCTATTTAAAAAATAAATTAAAAAAATTTGAACTCACCTTAATCCACTTGTTTGCGCAGCCGGCATCTCTTCTGTCTTCTTTCTTCAGGACCTGGGTAAAGGACCTGTGGTGACGTCACTACGCTCATCACATGATCCATCACCATGGTGATGGATCATGTGAATGACCATGTGATGAGCGTAGTGACGTCATCAAAGGTCCTTTTCCTCACAGATGAAGACAGAAGAGATGTTGGCTGCGTGAACAAGTGGATTAAGGTGAGTTAAAATATATATATATATTTTTAACCCCTCCAGCCCTATTTTACTATGCAATCTGTATTCAGAATGCTATTACAGTATTTTCCCTTATAACCATGTTATAAGGGAAAAAAATACTATCTGCACAACCTTGAACCCAAACCTGATTTTCAGTGAAGAAGTTCGGGTCTGGATACCACAGTCGGTTTTTTATCACGCGCGTGCAAAACACATTGCAATTGTGTACCTACTCGCGCGGGTTTGCCGCAATGCACCGGGACGCATCCGGACCTAATCCGGACACGCTCGTCTGCAAGGGGCCTAAGTTTTTTTTTTCAAATGTTGTACCCACTAAACAGGTGAAATCTACCTACAGCAATTATAGACATATGTTGGCCTCATTTGTAAATTGTAATAGCACTTACTGTACATTGTTTATATTATTGGGTGCAACAAATGTAATCTTCAGTATAGAGGTTGCACTGCACTTGGCTTGAAAACTAGAATCGGAGAACATTTGAACAGTATAGCAAATCCTGAACACAAAAGCCTGTCCAGGGCTGCAATACACTTTGTGAATATGCACCAAGGAGATACGAGCTCACCTCAGGTGAAAGCAATCAAAAAAGTGCACCGACCCAAACAAGAAGGGGACTGGAAGAGGGTTCTCTGCAGACATGAAGCATTTTAGAAACTGAATATGGGCAGCCGTTATCCAAATGGCTTAAACCATAAAATGGATTTGGCTTATTTTTGTATTAATTATGTCATTAATTATTTTTTATTGGTGTGCTTTCTTGCATATTCTCTATAGGCACAGTCCACTTTTCCATACCAGATTTTCCAAAGTGTTGTTCTCCATGCATGCATTGTTTTTCAGAATTTAAACTCATTTTACCTTTTATGTATTATGCCATGACTAAGGGCTCCTCTGCCTGAAACCGGTCGACACTATGTTTTCAACTTGTTTATGTCCTGAGATGAAATAAATACATTTTGGGGCACATTTATTAAATGGGTTTGGGGCACATTTATTAAATGGGTTGTCGGGGTTCAGAGCTGAACCCAGACATCCCTCCATTTTCACCCAGGCAGCCCCCCTGACTTGAGCATCGGAGCAGTTCATGCTCCGATGCTCTCCTTTGCCCTGCGCTAAATCTCTCAGGGCAAAGGCATTTTGACGTATCGGGCTCTCCATGGGGCTGCCAGGAAGCCCGTTGACGTCACCGGCACTGATGGGTGGGGAGTTAGCGCTGCCCTAGCCAGTAAAACGGCTAGGGCACCGCTAAAGCCCACCCATCAGAGCCGGTAATGTCAACAAACACAGTGTGTTATGATAAACAAAAGAGCCTGTGTACCTGCGCGATTTATCGCAGGGCATGGGAGCGCATTGGAGCATGAGATGCTCCGATGCTAGCCTTAGGCGGGCTGCCTGGGTGAAAATAAGGGTATGTCCGGGTTCAGCTCTGAACCCGGACAACCCCTTTAAGACTGGCGTTCTATACGCCGGTCTTAATAAAGTCCCATAGTTATGAAGAGGCGCAGACATCCAGGGCCAGTTCTAAGTGTAAGACAGCTTCCAAGCTGTCTTATGTACATTTAGACCATTTTCTATGCCTAAAACAGGAGCAGAAAATTATGAATTAGACGGGCATGCCGACCTGCCTCCTTCCCTGCCCACACCACGCCCACAATTTTAGACCTGGCGTGAGCTGGGAACCGTTGCGCCGACATCTGCTTCTGAAATACACCTAATTTAAGAGTATTTCAGCTTAATAAATGACCCCCTTTATGCTTATCCTGCGAGGGCTGAGCAGACTACTCGTCAGACAAAGTGAACAGAAATGGATGCAGATACCTCTGTCCAATGTGTAATGGGTGTGCCAGGGTACTGCAGCTCAGCTCTCATTCTGATCAGCTCTTGTTAAGTGGCAAACTACACAGTGGATGGAGAATTCCTTCAATGGTATATTTCAGGTGCTGGCAGCTAGCCAAAACACCTAATAGGTGTTATGCCGGGTGTCAGACCCTCACTGATCTGATATTGATGACCTATCCTGATGTCATGAATATGTAAGTACTAGCACACCCTTTAATGTAAATGTTTTCCTTTTGGTTGTTCCTTTCACAGGGGATGGCATGTTGTCCTGGGATCACCATGAAACAGAGACATTTCGACAGCCAGCAAACAGAGAGGCAGTAAGTGTATAGTGATGTACATCACTCGATATTGGTCTGTGGAAAAGGTTTTAAGAAAATACAGTAACTGGAACATGATTGAAGACAACAAGAGGTCATTCAGAACCCATCGAGTACTGCTGATATATACAGTATATGGAATGCAGCTTTACCAAGTACAATGCTGTCCATTTGATGGTGGCTGTGCTTGGTATTATAGCTCAGCTACATTCACTTGAATAGGATTGAGCCACGTGACCAATGAACATGACATCGCCGGCCTAGGAAGAGGCAGGTTCAGATAGCTGAAGGGCGGGGGTGCTGGGAGTCGGACCCACACCCATCAGATACTGATGACCCATCCTGAAGATAAGTAATCTGTTTTAAACAATCCCTTGAGGCCTCTTGCACACAAATGTTTTTTTTTTCCCCATTTACGTTCTGTTTTTTGCGTTCCGTATATGGACCATATACGGAACTATTCATTTCAATGGATCCGCAAAATAAGGAAGGTACTCCGTATGCCTTCCGTTTCTGTATTTCCGTTTTTCTGTTCGGTTCAAAGATAGAACATGTCCTATTATTGTTCGCATAACGGACATGGATAGTACTGTTCTATCAGGGGCCAGCTGTTCCGTTCCGCCAAAAATGGAATGCACACGGACGTCATCTGTAGTATATTTTCGGATCTGTTTTTTGCGGAGCACAAAATACTGAAAAAGCCATACGGTCATGTGCAAGAGGCCTTAAAGAGGTTGTCCAGGAGTAGAAAAGTGCAGAATTCCAGAAAAAAGCATGTTCATCGGCTGTGATTGGTATGGGAGCTCAGCCCCACTGAAGTGAGCAGCAGATGAGCCGCATTAACACACTTAACTGTGGACACATGTGACTTTGTGCCTGGAAGTAAACAGCCATGATTTTCTTTTTCTGTACAGCCCCTTTAATGTAGGTATACTGATCGATTAAATATTGGCAAAATGGTAAGAATTTTTTCCTTTGTCATTGTGTTTGAATTCATACAGCGGCATTCATATCAGAGATCTTATGAGCCATTCATCTGGCTCAAGTGCTTTGAGACATGCATTGAGCCCCCCTAAACACCCTAGTACAAGAAGTAACCGTGGAGTTGTCGCTGACCCTCAACAAGCTTCAGGAACTATTGTACAGATTGTCATAAACAACAGCCACAAGCACGGGAAAGGTATACCACCTTCAAATGATGTAGAATTTTTCATATTCAAATAGACCACATTTTGCTTTAATTTTGTATTGAGCCTTATGGCAGAACAGTTCAGAGCCAGTCACACTGCTTTTTGAGGTTAAAACTCCATACAGGTCAGGTATGTGGGCGACATTACAAACAGGCGACGGCCATTTTGCATTTGTCATGAAACCGGTATGTGTCATCACCATAGTTACCAAATCAACATAAAAACATAAACATTAAAAGACAGTGCGATGGACACTTTCTATTACTATTATAGAAGTACACTAAATTCGTTTTTGTCATTCAGTCCCAGTGGTCCCATGGCCCCTGTTCTCATTATCCATCTTGCTTGTCTCTGCTAGAGTGCTTTATGTCTGTCCCCTCCACTTAAAGCCATATGTACCAACTCTAGACCTGCAAATTTCAAAACCCTGCTATCTCCATTGTGGGCTTCATTTCCATGCTCAATCAACCTAGGTGATCTTAGATCTTATATGCTCCTTGAAGCGTTTATGCGAGTGTCTGATGTCTGATTCCCCGTATAAAGATATGCCTCGCTCTCACTATCTGTCCACACTTGTTGTTCCCTTTCAGGATCATCCTCTCTAACCAATTGGTCTTGGCAACCTTTTATTTTCTCTGTACTGCTCTATCTTTTATCGTACTACTTTTTCTAAAGCTGATTACAGAGTTGTTACTTACTTTCCCTTTTAGCAGTTCATCATTCCTCAGAATATGCCAATTACTCAATATTCCCCTATGTATCTCAGATGCCATAGGACTATCTGTAAATGTAGACACTGCTCTGTCTCCCCTTCTGTGGTACAGTACCTTCCTTTCTTGTCTTGTTTCTGGCCATATATTAACTCTTCCCTTCTTTTACACAGTGCCCTACTGCAGGCCTCATGTATTAACTTCTCTGGATAATTTCTCTCTAGAAGTCTAATTTTTAATTTCTTGTCCTGTTCAGGGAATTCCGTTTCATCACGGTTTATCCTCCTTAATCCTATGAACTGCCCATAAGGTATTGCCTTTTACACATAGGGAGGGTGGAAACTCCTGAAGAGCAAGATAGAATTTGTGACCGTTGATTTTATGTACCCCTCTGTGTGTATTTTCCCTTGCTTGACCCTTGCCATGACATCCAAAAACTCCATCTGGGTTCTACTTATTTTACTTGCAAACCTCATGTATTGAGGTGGTCCACAAATTCCCCATATTGCACTTTGGTACCAGTCCACAACACAAATATATCATCTATAGACCTCAGAAAGAGTTTTATATAAGCCACATATTGACTTGCTCTCACACGAGCGGATGCAGTGTGGGTAAATCTGCTGCGTGAAAGAGAGCCAAGCCCCACTCTGGACAGCAGAGACACGGAGCAGTAACATGACTGATAAGGCTCCGTGCCTCTCTGTGATCTTTTTACTACAACATCACAGTGAGCTAAAGTTGTCACTGTGATGTTGTAGTAAAAAGGTCCCAGAGAGGCACAGAGCATTATCAATCATGTTACTGCTCCATCTCTCTTCTAAATACAGTGGATATAAAAAGTCTACACACCCCTGTTAAAATGTCAAGTTTCTGTGATGTAAAAAAACGAGACAAAGATAAATCATTTCAGAACTTTTTCCACCTTTAACCACCTCCGGACCGCCTAACGCGCCGATGCGTCCGGAAGGTGGTTGCTTTTCTCCTCCTGGACGCATCGGCGCGTCATCTCGCGAGACGCGAGATTTCCTGTGAACGCGCGCACACTGGCGCGCGCGCTCACAGGAACGGAAGGTAAGCGAGTGGATCTCCAGCCTGCCAGCGGCGATCGCTCGCTGGCAGGCTGGAGATCCGAATTTTTTAACCCCTAACAGGTATATTAGACGCTGTTTTCATAACAGCGTCTAATATACCTCCTACCTGGTCCTCTGGTGGTCCCTTTTGTTAGGATCGACCACCAGAGGACTCAGGTAGGTCAGTACAGTCCCACCAAACACTACACTACACTACACCCCCCCCCCCCGTCACTTATTAACCCCTTATAAACCCCTGATCACCCCATATAAACTCCCTGATCACCCCCCTGTCATTGATCACCGCCCTGTCATTGATCACCCCCCTGTCAGGCTCCGTTCAGACGTCCGCATGATTTTTACGGATCCGATCCATGTATCCATGGATCCGTAAAAATCATGCGGACGTCTGAATGGAGCCTTACAGGGGGGTGATCAATGACAGGCGGGTGATCACCCATATACACTCCCTGATCACCCCCTGTCATTGATCACCGCCCTGTCAGGCTCCATTCAGACGTCCGCATGATTTTTACGGATCCGATCCATGTATCCATGGATCCGTAAAAATCATGCGGACGTCTGAATGGAGCCTTACAGGGGGGTGATCACCCATATACACTCCCTGATCACCCCCTGTCATTGATCACCCCCCTGTCAGGCTCCATTCAGACGTCCGCATGATTTTTACGGATCCGATCCATGTATCCATGGATCCGTAAAAATCATGCGGACGTCTGAATGGAGCCTTACAGGGGGGGTGATCAGTGACAGGGGGGTGATCACCCTGATCACCCCCTGTCATTGATAACCCCCCTGTAAGGCTCCATTCAGACGTCCGCATGCGTTCTGTGGATCCGATCCATGTATCCATGGATCCGTAAAAATCATGCGGACGTCTGAATGGAGCCTTACAGGGGGGGTGATCAGTGACAGGGGGGTGATCACCCTGATTACCCTGATCACCCCCTGTCATTGATAACCCCCCTGTAAGGCTCCATTCAGACGTCCGCATGCGTTCTGTGGATCCGATCCATGTATCCATGGATCCGTAAAAAATCATGCGGACGTCTGAATGGAGCCTTACAGGGGGGGTGATCAGTGACAGGGGGGTGATCACCCTGATTACCCTGATCACCCCCTGTCATTGATAACCCCCCTGTAAGGCTCCATTCAGACGTCCGCATGCGTTCTGTGGATCCGATCCATGTATCCATGGATCCGTAAAAAATCATGCGGACGTCTGAATGGAGCCTTACAGGGGGGGTGATCAGTGACAGGGGGGTGATCACCCTGATTACCCTGATCACCCCCTGTCATTGATAACCCCCCTGTAAGGCTCCATTCAGACGTCCGCATGCGTTCTGTGGATCCGATCCATGTATCCATGGATCCGTAAAAATCATGCGGACGTCTGAATGGAGCCTTACAGGGGGGGTGATCAGTGACAGGGGGGTGATCACCCTGATTACCCTGATCACCCCCTGTCATTGATAACCCCCCTGTAAGGCTCCATTCAGACGTCCGCATGCGTTTTGTGGATCCGATCCATGTATCCATGGATCCGTAAAAAATCATGCGGATGTCTGAATGGAGCCTTACAGGGGGGGTGATCAGTGACAGGGGGGTGATCACCCTGATTACCCTGATCACCCCCTGTCATTGATAACCCCCCTGTAAGGCTCCATTCAGACGTCTGCATGCGTTCTGTGGATCAGATCCATGTATCCATGGATCCGTAAAAATCATGCGGACGTCTGAATGGAGCCTTACAGGGGGGGTGATCAGTGACAGGGGGTGATTACCCTGATCACCCCCTGTCATTGATTACCCCCCTGTAAGGCTCCATTCAGACGTCCGCATGCGTTTTGTGGATCCGATCCATGTATCCATGGATCCGTAAAAAATCATGCGGATGTCTGAATGGAGCCTTACAGGGGGGGTGATCAATGACAGGGGGGTGATCAGGGAGTCTATATGGGTGATCACCCCCCTGTCATTGATCACTCCCCCCCTGGTAAGGCTCCATTCAGCCATTTTTTTTGGCACAAGTTAGCGGAAATTTTTTGTTTGTTTTTGTTTTTGTTTTTTCTTACAAAGTCTCATATTCCACTAACTTGTGTCAAAAAATAAAATCTCACATGGACGCACCATACCCCTCACGGAATCCAAATGCGTAAACATTTTTAGACATTTATATTCCAGACTTCTCACGCTTTAGGGCCCCTAAAAAGCCAGGGCAGTATAAATACCCCACATGTGACCCCATTTCGGAAAGAAGACACCCCAAGGTATTCCGTGAGGGGCGTATTGAGTCCATGAAAGATTGAAATTTTTGTCCTAAGTTAGCGGAAAGTGAGACTTTGTGAGAAAAAAAACAAAAAAAAATCAATATCCGCTAACTTATGCAAAAAAAAAAAAATTCTAGGAACTCGCCAGGCCCCTCATTGGATACCTTGGGGTGTCTTCTTTCCAAAGTGGGGTCACATGTGGGGTATTTATACTGCCCTGGCTTTTTAGGGGCCCGAAAGTGTGAGAAGAAGTCTGGGATCCAAATGTCTAAAAATGCCCTCCTAAAAGGAATTTGGGCCCCTTTGCGCATCTAGGCTGCAAAAAAGTGTGACACATCTGGTATCGCCGTACTCAGGAGAAGTTGGGCAATGTGTTTTGGGGTGTCATTTTACATATACCCATGCTGGGTGAGAGAAATATCTTGGTCAAATGCCAACTTTGTATTAAAAAAATGGGAAAAGTTGTCTTTTGCCAAGATATTTCTCTCACCCAGCATGGGTATATGTAAAATGACACCCCAAAACACATTCCCCAACTTCTCCTGAGTACGGCGATACCAGATGTGTGACACTTTTTTGCAGCCAAGGTGGGCAAAGGGGCACCTTTCAGATTTCGCAGGCCATTTTTTACACATTTTGATTTCAAGGTACTTCTTACACATTTGGGCCCCTAAATTGCCAAGGCAGTATAACTACGCCACAAGTGACCCCATTTTGGAAAGAAGACACCCCAAGGTATTCCGTGGGGGGCACGGCGAGTTCCTAGAATTTTTTATTTTTTGTCACAATTTAGCGGAAAATGATGATTTTTCTTTTTTTTTTTCTTTTTTCCTTACAAAGTCTCATATTCCACTAACTTGCGACAAAAAATAAAAAATTCTAGGAACTCGCCATGCCCCTCACGGAATACCTTGGGGTGTCTTCTTTCCAAAATGGGGTCACTTGTGGCGTAGTTATACTGCCCTGGCAATTTAGGGGCCCAAATGTGTGAGAAGAACTTTGCAATCAAAATGTGTAAAAAATGCCCTGCAAAATCCGAAAGGTGCACTTTGGAATATGTGCCCCTTTGCCCACCTTGGCAGCAAAAAAGTGTGACACATCTGGTATCGCCGTACTCAGGAGAAGTTGGGCAATGTGTTTTGGGGTGTCATTTTACATATACCCATGCTGGGTGAGAAAAATATCTTGGTCAAATGCCAACTTTGTATAAAAAAATTGGAAAAGTTGTCTTTTGCCAAGATATTTCTCTCACCCAGCATGGGTATATGTAAAATGACAGCCCAAAACACATTCCCCAACTTCTCCTGAGTACGGCGATACCAGATGTGTGACACTTTTTTGATGCCAAGGTGGGCAAAGGGGCACATATTCCAAAGTGCACCTTTCGGATTTCACCGGTCATTTTTTACAGATTTTGATTGCAAAGTACTTCTCACACATTTGGGCCCCTAAATTGCCAGGGCAGTATAACTACGCCACAAGTGACCCCATTTTGGAAAGAAGACACCCCATGGTATTCCGTGAGGGGCACGGCGAGTTCCTAGAATTTTTTATTTTTTGTCGCAAGTTAGTGGAATATGAGACTTTGTAAGGAAAAAAGAGAAAAAAAAAAAAATCATCATTTTCCGCTAACTTGTGACAAAAAATAAAAAATTCTAGGAACTCGCCATGCCCCTCACGGAATACCTTAGGGTGTCTTCTTTCCAAAATGGGGTCACTTGTGGCGTAGTTATACTGCCCTGGCAATTTAGGGGCCCAAATGTGTGAGAAGAACTTTGCAATCAAAATGTGTAAAAAATGCCCTGCAAAATCCGAAAGGTGCACTTTGGAATATGTGCCCCTTTGCCCACCTTGGCAGCAAAAAAGTGTGACACATCTGGTATCGCCGTACTCAGGAGAAGTTGGGCAATGTGTTTTGGGGTGTCATTTTACATATACCCATGCTGGGTGAGAAAAATATCTTGGTCAAATGCCAACTTTGTATAAAAAAATGGGAAAAGTTGTCTTTTGCCAAGATATTTCTCTCACCCAGCATGGGTATATGTAAAATGACACCCCAAAACACATTCCCCAACTTCTCCTGAGTACGGCGATACCACATGTGTGACACTTTTTTGCTGCCAAGGTGGGCAAAGGGGCGCATATTCCAAAGTGCACCTTTCGGATTTCACCGGTCATTTCTTACACATTTTGATTGCAAAGTTCTTCTCACACATTTGGGCCCCTAAATTGCCAGGGCAGTATAACTACCCCACAAGTGACCCCATTTTGGAAAGAAGACACCCCAAGGTATTCTGTGAGGGGCATGGTGAGTTCCTAGAATTTTTTATTTTTTGTCGCAAGTTAGTGGAATATGAGACTTTGTAAGAAAAAAAATAAAAATAAAAAATCATCATCATTTTCCGCTAACTTGTGACAAAAAATAAAAAGTTCTATGAACTCACTATGCCCATCAGTGAATACCTTAGGGTGTCTACTTTCCGAAATGGGGTCATTTGTGGGGTTTTTCTACTGTTTGGGCATTGCAGAACCTCAGGAAACATGACAGGTGCTCAGAAAATCAGAGCCGTTTCAAAAAGCGGAAATTCACATTTTTGTACCATAGTTTGTAAATGCTATAACTTTTACCCAAACCATTTTTTTTTTGCCCAAACATTTTTTTTTTTATCAAAGACATGTAGAACTATAAATTTAGCGAAAAATTTATATATGGATGTCGTTTTTTTTGCAAAATTTCACAGCTGAAAGTGAAAAATGTCATTTTTTTGCAAAAAAATCGTTACATTTTGATTAATAACAAAAAAAGTAAAAATGTCAGCAGCAATAAAATACCACCAAATGAAAGCTCCATTAGTGAGAAGAAAAGGAGGTAAAATTCATTTGGGTGGTAAGTTGCATGACCGAGCGATAAACGGTGAAAGTAGTGTAGTGCCGAAGTGTAAAAAGTGGCCTGGTCATGAAGGGGGTTTCACCTAGCGGGGCTGAAGTGGTTAATGTGACCAATAAACTGTACCACTCAATTGAAAAACAAACTAAAATCTTTTAGGTAGAGGGAAGAAAAATATAAAAATAAAATAATATGGTTGCATAAGTGTTCGCACCCTTAAACTAATACTTTATTGAAGCACCTTTTGATTTTATTACAGCACTCAGTCTTTTTGGGCATGAGTCTATCAGCATAGCCCATTTTGACTTGGCAAGATTTGCCCACGCTTCTTTGCAAAAACACTCCAAATCTGTTAGTTTGCGAGGGCATCTCTTCAGATGAACCCACAGCTTTTCAATCGGATTCAGGTCTGGGCTCTGGCTGGGCCATTCCAAAACTTTAATCTTCTTCTGGCGAAGCCATTCCTTTGTTGATTTGGA
Organism: Bufo gargarizans; assembly: GCF_014858855.1. Taxonomy (NCBI): domain Eukaryota; kingdom Metazoa; phylum Chordata; class Amphibia; order Anura; family Bufonidae; genus Bufo; species Bufo gargarizans. The sequence continues at coordinate 85,001,292 of NC_058088.1, forward strand.
TGTATGCTTTGGGTCGTTGTCATGCTGAAAGATGAAGTTCCTCTTCATGTTCAGCTTTCTAGCAGAAGCCTCAAGGTTTTGTGCCAATATTGACTGGTATTTGGAAATGTTCATAATTCCCTCTAGCTTAACTAAGGCCCCAGTTCCAACTGAAGAAAAACAGCCCCAAAGCATGATGCTGCCACCACCATGGTTCACTGTGGGTATGGTGTTCTTTTGGTGATGTGCAGTGTTGTTTTTGTGCCAAACATATCTTTTGGAATTATGACTACAAAGTTCAACCTTGGTTTCATCAGACCATAACACCTTTTCCCACATGCTTTTGGGAGACTTCAGATGTGTTTTTGCAAAATGTAGCCTGGCTTGGATGGTTTTTTTCGTAAGAAAAGGCTTTCGTCTTGCCACTCTACCCAATAACCCAGACATATGAAGAATACGGGAGATTGTTGTCACATGTACTACACAGCCAGTACTTGCCAGATATTCCTGCAGTCCTTTAATGTTGCTGTAGGCCTCTTGGTAGCCTCCCAGACCAGTTTTGTTGTCATCTTTTCATCAATTTTGGAGGGACGTCCAGCTCTTGGTAATGTCATTGTTGTGCCATATATTCTCCACCTATGATGACTGTCTTCACTGTGTTCCATGGTATATCTAATGCCTTGGAAATTCTTTTGTACCGTTCTCCTGACTGATATCTTTTAACAATGAGATCCCTCTGATGCTTTGGAAGCTCTCTGTGGACCATGGCTTTTGCTGTGGGATGCGACTAAGAAAATTTTAGGAAAAACCAACTAGAGCAGCTGAACTTTATTTGGAGTTAATCAGAGGCACTTTAAATGATGGCATGTGTATGCTGACTCCTATTTAACTTGATTTTGAATGTGATTGCTTAATTCTGAACACTTCTACATTCCCAGTTATAAGAGGGTGTGTACACTTATGCAACCACATTATTTTAGTTTTTTTTTGTTTCCTTCCCTCCACCTAAAAGATTTCAGTTTGTTTTTTCAATTGAGTGGTACAGTTTATAGGTCACATTAAAGGTGGAAAAAGTTTTGAAATTATTTATCTTTGTCTAATTTTTTTTACATCACAGAAATCCGACATTTAGACTTTTTATATCCACTGTATATACTTTTCATCAAATCTTGCTAACACATTAGCATAAGTACAGGAGACCAGGGTCCCCTTCACAGTTCTGGCATTTTGATATATCAATTTTTAACCAAACATAGGTGCATTATAAGATAAAATAAACCCTAACCTTTCCCCAACAAAGTCAATGTATTCAGGACTCTTATTCATTTTATCCAGGAAATACACTATGATAAATCTGGTGCAATCTTACTTATGTATTATTATTAATTTCAGACTGTTTTAGTCAATCTGGCCCCAAATATATTAAGTTGTTAAGAAAAAGTGGAGTAGTTGAACTCCCTCCATATCTTGAAATAATTGTATTAGTTTTTGTTCTTTTTTTTTTACATTCTTTTCTGTTCATCTGAGTGTGGTCCTATCGGTTTTAGGTTACTCAAACAAACCTTGGCAAAGTAATGCTGTTGATGCTTTATTTGATGAATGGCCTGTAATATTATTTGGCAAAAGCTTCTATTTGAGTATATGGTATTTGGCAAAAGTTTCTATTTGAGTTTGTTTCTGCCAAGCAAAAATCTTGAGTAAGACACAACCTAAGTACTGGGAGAGTTCTTGGAATAAAAGTATGGGCCGCTATGGACTTTCTATGAAGTGCGGTTGGCAGATCTTTCACACCCTTTTGAAAAGTAATTGTTCCCTTAAATCAGTGAACTCTTTTTGCATGTTCATTTTCTATCCTAATAAACTTCACCAGGGAACTGTCAGGTCTCAAGGAATATCTGCTTACATTTCCATGTTCTCTGCAGTGTGCGTCTCAAATGGGAAAACATACTCCCACGGAGAGTCTTGGCACCCTACCTTGCGAGCCTTTGGAGTGGTGGAATGTGTGCTGTGTACGTGCAACTTCACGAAACAAGAATGCAAGAAAATAAGCTGCCCGGAGGAATACACATGTAAATATCCTCAGAAAATAGATGGGAAGTGCTGTAAAGTATGCCCAAGTAAGTGAAAACAATCAGAAAAAAGATGGAAGTCAAATTGACTAAAATCTACAATCAACAAGCAGTGGCTAGGGCTATTGCTCTTTAGGGTACCTCTGCATTTGGAGGATATGCTGCAGATTGTCCTCAACAGATTTCTGTGCGAAAAAATCCACAGCATATTACAGTAGCAGCAAAGTGGAGTTTTCAACACAATGCAACATAGAAATTTTGCATTAAATATGTGCAGCAATTGACATTCAGTATGGATTTAAGATCCATAACATATCAATTTACGCTGTGGATTTCTATCAAAACCTAATTTTGATGTGGATGTTCCACTGCATGTCATGTGAACATACCTCAATTGTAAGAAATGTCAATGTAGCAGGCTATATTCTTCAGCTATGTAAAGTCTAAGTCACCAGGTCCAGGTAGGACTGTTGTAGTATAGTCAATTATTCACTATCCAGAGCTACACTTGGGCACACTATTGCTTCTATTTGCAGCTCTAAGGCCTCTTTCACACGGGCGTCAGTTTTTTTGCCCGGATAAGAGCCGGGTGCGTTGCGGGAAAATGAGCGATTTTTCCGCGCGAGTGCAAAACATTGTCATGCGTTGCACTCGCGTGAGAAAAATCGCGCATGTTTGGTACCCAAACTCGAACTTCTTCACAGAAGTTCGGGCTTGGGATTGATGTTCTGAAGATTGTATTATTTTCCCTTACAACATTTTCGGCAGCCCTATAAAAATAAATAGAGGGCGGCTGTGCATGCGCAGTGTGCCCTCTGTTCATTTCCCTGCTCCGTTCTCATTGTAGGTGCAGATCCCAGAGGTGGGACCTGCACCTATCAGACAATGGGGGCATATCCTAGCGATATGCCCCCATTGTCTGAGATGGCAAAACCCTTTTAATATACCCTAAAAAGGGAGCATTCACACGACCGTGGTGGTTTTGCGGTCCGTAAATCGCGGATCCGTGTGTTCCGTATGTCTTCAGCTATATTTCCATTTCAGTTCCGTAAGTCCGTATAATACAGACGTGGTGCTTCCGTGTGTCATCCGTTTTTCAAGGTTCGCAAAAAAAACGGAAGGGTTAAAATTAAATGTCCATTCCTCATCATCGCTAATTCTACCAAGCCAACCATAGTAAACCAGGTCTAAGTTGAAATCGCAATGCGATTACTTTAAAGTTATATTAATCGCATTGCGATTTCAACTTAGAGCTGTGTTTCTAATGGGTCAGCTTGCTAGAATTAACACGAATATGGAATATAGAAGTGCTAAGTTAAAATCGCAATGCGATTTAATATAACTTGAAGTAATTGCATTGCGATTTCAACTTAGCACTGCTATATTCCATATTCGTTAACTTCGTTAATTCTAGCAAGCTGACCCATTAGAAACCCAGCTCTAAGTTGAAATCGCAATGCGATTATTTTAAGTTATATTAATCGCATTGCGATTTCAACGTAATTCTCAAATCCGACAGTACATTCTAGTATGGAGGCGTTCCCATGGTGATGGGGACGCTCTATGAGCGTGGAAGTCGGCATGAAATGGGGTTTCCTAGAATGTTTTCAGTCCAGGGGTCCGCAAAAAACGGATGACATACGGATGCTTTTTCGTGTGCTATCAATTTTTCACGGACCCAATGACTTTCTATGGGGCCACGGACCGCGATTTGCGGCCAAGTATAGGACATGTTCTAAAATAAAAGGAACGGATACACAGAACGGACATCACACGAATGAGAATAAAAGGCATTCCGCAATTTTCGCGGACTCATAGAAATGAATGGGTCCGTGCATTGTCCGCCAAAATTGCGGAACGGACACAGAAGAAAAACACGTTTGTGTGAATGCTCCCTAAAGGTTATTTTAGTACAGCGAATCGTTCAGCTACATAGTGCCAGTCTGATACTTCTTGCTATTACCAAATCTGACAAGGGCAGTTGTGGTCTTGTCAGTATACACTACCAGAAAATGAAAAAAGAACACCTACAAGGAGTTAAAGGGGTTACATGGGAATTTGATATTTATGACCTATCCTCTGGGAATGTAATCAATATTAGATCGGCAGGGGTCTGACACCCAGCACCCCTGCCAGTCAGCTATTCAAAGAGGTTCTGAAGCTCCTTGAGCACTTAGGTCTCTTCCTAGGCTATGTCACGTCACGTTCATCGGTCATGTGGTCAGGTGCAGCTCAGTCCTATTCAAGTAAATGGAGCTGAGCTGTAATACCAAGCCCAGTTGTTCTCAAATGTATGGTGTTGTGCTTAGTGAGCATTGAGGAGGCCGTAGCGCTCACAAGAGCTCCGGTGACTGCAGCATTCTATTCAAACAATAGATTGGTGGGGGATAAGCCGTCATTATCAAATTCCTGGATAAACCCTTTAAGATAAAAGTATGTTTTACAATAAGGCAATGCAGAAGGGTGTTAACCTGTAAAAGCAAACACTATATGTAGCATGTAGTCATCAAAGTTCCAAGATCCTGACTTTACATACAGATGCTCCACAGACTTTTTTTTTGTCTGAGATCACTGTTGTTTTTTGTCCAACAGCACTGTTTTTCGTCTTCTCTCTTAGGCCGCTTTCACACAGTCAGTGTTTGATCAGTTATTTCCAGAAGTGATTGTGAGCCAAAACCAGATGTGTAGGCTACAGTATAGTGGACAGATTTGCATCTGTTCTGTTTTTGACCAGTGATGGCCAGTTCGCAGTGTTCGCCAGCGAACACATTCTAGCTGCCATCTTAACTGCCAAGTCTGGCGATGCACAGGTAAGTCCTTACCTGTGCCTGTGCGTGAGCCGGTCTGAAATGAAATGCGGTCTCCGGGAGCAGGCAGTTCCGAGAACAGCTGCTGGGGGCCGTTCTCGGAACTGCCTGCTCCCGGAGACCGCATTTCATTTCAGACCAGCTCGCGCACAGGTAAGGACTTACCTGTGGCTCGCCGGACTTGTCAGTTAAGATGGTCGATCGCAGTGTTCGCTGGCGAACACTGCGAACTGGCCATCTCTATTTTTGACTAACACCTGGTTGTGGCTCTCAACCACTGATGGAAATCACTGATCAAGCACTAGCAGCGTCCCAGGACTGTTGATTGGGTGTAGTTGAGGTGTTCACTATGCCTGCCAGACAAAGGCCCGCACCATTTGTGCAGTTAGGGAATTTAAAAAATGGCTGCATAGTGGGAGTTTGAGAAGCTGGATGATCCATCTGTCAAGTCTCAGAGAGAGTTGGATGAGAAGTTTCTGTAGTGCATCAGTGGTCAGGTGAGGGAATTGGATAATTAAGACACCAAGATCGGCATGTAATCTCACTATATACTGCAGTGTCTCAAAGGACAACCATGGCATCACAAATTAGTTCTGCAGTAGCCTGTGCAGTGACCACTGGGACCATAAGAAACTGTCTTCTTGAAGTAGGACTGCATTCATTTACTCTACTAACTCATTTGCCACTGACCTCTCATCACCAAGAGCTTCTGCACTGGTGTTGCCAGAGAGCTCACTGGAGGCATAAATGGCAAATAATAGTGTTTAGTGATGAGAGCAGGTTCTGCCTTGGTACTAACATAGTGTGGAGACACACAGGCCCAATACCAGGTGTCATGGTGTGGGGCACTACTAGCTACCAAGGCTATTCTTGTCTAGAAATCATGGAGGGAACATTGACCAGCCTTCGGTATGTTCAGGACATTGACAATTTTTTGACTTGTGGAGACATGGTGTTCGTCCACACATTGCCTATGCTACACAACATGCCCTTCAGGGTATACAGCAACTTCCCTGGGCAGCTCCATTGCCAGATATAACCCCCATATCTGGGACTGAATAGGGTGATGGATCTCCCATGCACAGCAGCCAACAACCATCTTGGCTGAACTTTGGTCCAAGCTTGGAATGACATACTGTACCACAGGTTGATATCCAGCATCTGTATGACCGTTACCTTGCCAGAGTGGCAGTCTGCATCACAGCAAGGGGAGATGCCACAGAGTATTACTGCGACCATGTCTCAACATCTACAATGCTGCAGAACCCAAAATATAGGGTGCACCACCCGCCTTGGTTGACTACTAGCAGTTTATACTTTGTCTGTCTCAGCTCAATTGATTTAAAGCTGTTATCCCATGACTAATGTAAATGAAAATCAGACATCATATAGTAAATGAGAACCTCTTTCTAACAAAGCTAGAACCAGCCCTGCACATGGATACAGAGATCTCCCCATTCATTGCTCTGCTACATTTATATCAAGCTGAAGGCTCAAGGGGAGTGTCGTGTCCATGCTTTGCCTATCACAGCTCAGGAGGCAGTTGAAGGATAAAACTGAGCATGTGCGGCCTTCTCAGTGAGCAGGTCAAAGAAATAAGAACAAAAAACAGCAGGAGGCGCTATACAGATACATTTTATTGAATACCTCAATGGCTATGCTAAATTTATAATTACATGCAATTACAAAAGTATTGAGATCCAGGTGCTGGTTTGAAAACTGTAGAATATTTTTCATGGGACAACCCCTTTAGGTTTTTCATGGGGCTCTTCTTAATTTTCTTCTAGTGTACAGGGAGTGCAGAATTATTAGGCAAATGAGTATTTTGACCACATCATCCTCTTTATGCATGTTGTCTTACTCCAAGCTGTATAGGCTCGAAAGCCTACTACCAATTAAGCATATTAGGTGATGTGCATCTCTGTAATGAGAAGGGGTGTGGTCTAATGACATCAACACCCTATATCAGGTGTGCATAATTATTAGGCAACTTCCTTTCCTTTGGCAAAATGGGTCAAAAGAAGGACTTGACAGGCTCAGAAAAGTCAAAAATAGTGAGATATCTTGCAGAGGGATGCAGCACTCTTAAAATTGCAAAGCTTCTGAAGCGTGATCATCGAACAATCAAGCGTTTCATTCAAAATAGTCAACAGGGTCGCAAGAAGCGTGTGGAAAAACCAAGGCGCAAAATAACTGCCCATGAACTGAGAAAAGTCAAGCGTGCAGCTGCCAAGATGCCACTTGCCACCAGTTTGGCCATATTTCAGAGCTGCAACATCACTGGAGTGCCCAAAAGCACAAGGTGTGCAATACTCAGAGACATGGCCAAGGTAAGAAAGGCTGAAAGACGACCACCACTGAACAAGACACACAAGCTGAAACGTCAAGACTGGGCCAAGAAATATCTCAAGACTGATTTTTCAAAGGTTTTATGGACTGATGAAATGAGAGTGAGTCTTGATGGGCCAGATGGCTGGATTGGTAAAGGGCAGAGAGCTCCAGTCCGACTCAGACGCCAGCAAGGTGGAGGTGGAGTACTGGTTTGGGCTGGTATCATCAAAGATGAGCTTGTGGGGCCTTTTCGGGTTGAGGATGGAGTCAAGCTCAACTCCCAGTCCTACTGCCAGTTTCTGGAAGACACCTTCTTCAAGCAGTGGTACAGGAAGAAGTCTGCATCCTTCAAGAAAAACATGATTTTCATGCAGGACAATGCTCCATCACACGTGTCCAAGTACTCCACAGCGTGGCTGGCAAGAAAGGGTATAAAAGAAGAAAATCTAATGACATGGCCTCCTTGTTCACCTGATCTGAACCCCATTGAGAACCTGTGGTCCATCATCAAATGTGAGATTTACAAGGAGGGAAAACAGTACACCTCTCTGAACAGTGTCTGGGAGGCTGTGGTTGCTGCTGCACGCAATGTTGATGGTGAACAGATCAAAACACTGACAGAATCCATGGATGGCAGGCTTTTGAGTGTCCTTGCAAAGAAAGGTGGCTATATTGGTCACTGATTTGTTTTTGTTTTGTTTTTGAATGTCAGAAATGTATATTTGTGAATGTTGAGATGTTATATTGGTTTCACTGGTAAAAATAAATAATTGAAATGGGTATATATTTGTTTTTTGTTAAGTTGCCTAATAATTATGCACAGTAATAGTCACCTGCACACACAGATATCCCCCTAAAATAGCTAAAACTAAAAACAAACTAAAAACTACTTCCAAAAATATTCAACTTTGATATTAATGAGTTTTTTGGGTTCATTGAGAACATGGTTGTTGTTCAATAATAAAATTAATCCTCAAAAATACAACTTGCCTAATAATTCTGCACTCCCTGTATATGTAATAGCCTATCCACATTGCTAAAAAAAAGAGCACTACTGGTAAGGGGCACTGTTCCCTCTAAGATGTGCATTCTGGAAAGGAGTGAGTTAAAATAACTTACTACGGGCTTGTTCACATCACCGTTTTGCTTTTCATTAATAACCCTTAAGGCTACTTTCACACTAGCGTTTTTGCTGGATCCGGCAGAGCTCAGCAAAAACGCTTCCGTTACTGATAATACAACCATCTGCATCCGTTATGAACGGATCGGGTTAGTATTACCTTTAACATAGCCAAGACGGATCCGTCATGAACTCTGAACATTGAAAGTCAATGGGGGACGGATCAGTTTTCTGTTGTGACAGATTGTGTCAGAGAAAACTGATGCGTCCCCATTGACTTGCATTGTTTGTCATGACGGATCCGTTTTGCTCCGCATGCTAGGACGGAAAGCAAACCGCAGCATGCACATTGCAAATGGCAGTTCCGAAATATATGAGCACCGGCCATGTGAATTCCGTATCGCAGATGTAGATCCTTTGACTTAAATGGGTCTGCAATCTGTAAGATATGGAGCGGAGCAGAGGCAGGGATTGGAAGCCCATGGAAGCACTCGGAAGCGCTTCTGTGGGCTTTGGTGTCCGTGTCGCAGCATCACAAAACATAGGACATGTTCTATCTTTTGCTGTATATAGTGGATTCAAGTCAATGGGTCTGAGCTGCAATACGGGATTCACACGGCCAGTGCCCATGCATTGCGGACCACAACTTGCGGTCCGCAGCACGGGAATGGATAGCTTACGTTTGAGTGAATTAGGCCTAACTAACAACATATATTGCTTGGCCTCTCTAATGCCTCTCTAAAACTGTTAATATTTTTAAATTTTAACCATTTATTTGCTGGAAACTCAAAGTAGTGCAGATCTTCCTAAGGCTTCTTTCACAGTTGCGTTAGGGGTCTCCAACGGGCAGTTTTTGCAGAGAACAGCCTGCCAGAGCTCTCTGCAACCGGCATAGCCTGATGTTACCGCAATGTCCTCCGGTACTATAGGCTATAATGGCAAGACATACAGCTTTCATGTGGGCCTAAGACTGACACTACCTACTGAGGTCACCGCAGGTGTTGAACGAACAGTTCGGGTCCGTACCAAACTTTGCAAATTCGGGTACCCAGACCCGAACCCGAACTTTGCAGCAAAAGTTCAGGTTCAAGTTCGGTGTTCGGGCATTTAATAAAGTTTGTTGAAAGGCTGCAGGGCAGCCAATCAACAAGCATTTAAGCTGTAAGCACTTAGAAGCCATCACAGCCTTGCCTAGTAATGGCATGGCTGTGATTGGCCAGTGCATCATGTGACCCAGCCTCTATATAAGCTGGATCACGTGTAGCACCGCCCATCAGCTCTGAGTAGTGCAGGGACAGGAAGCAGGCAGCTGAAGTGAGGGACTGTGTTAGGAATCTCATCTGGCTATTTTTTCTGTGGGGGACCTATAGTGATTTTTTGGTCGGTGCAATACACCAGCTTTGCACCCCTGACACAGAAATATAATAATTCATCTGGCTGTTAAGTCTGTGGGTGACCTATAGTGATCTTTTGTGGGTGCAACGCACCATCTTTGTACACCTGCACCGCATCAGTGACAGGAAAAATAATATAGTTAATCCATCTGTTAGTTCGGTGGGTGACATATACCAATTTTTTGTGTGAGGTACACCTGCACTGCATCTGTGACAGGGACATTAATATAGTTAATCTGTCTGTTAGTTCAGTGGGTGACCTCAAAGAATGAGGAGAGCATCAAATAAGGGACGTGGCCCTGGTCGTGGTGCTGCTGGTGTTGGTGGAGATCCTGTTGCACGGAGAGGACATGGTCGATCTGTGCCAGCTACACGCCCAAATGAAACACCTTCCTCAGGTGCACGTAGGAGACACAACGTTCAGCATTATTTTGTAGGCCTGAATACCAGTGTACGAATGGTGAGGCCAGAACAATAAGAGGCGGTAGTAGATTGGGTGGCTAACAGTGCTTCCAGTTCCTTCACATTGTCTCCCACCCGGTCCCCTGCTGAAAGCACAGAGTTGGCACTTGCAGCCCATAGGCATCTGTCTTTCACCTCACCCCCCTTGCAAATCAGCCAAGCAGTCTGAGCCCCAAGTCATGCAGCAGTCTCTTATGCTTTTTGATGACTCTGCTGGCAGGGTTTCCGTGGGCCAGCCACATAGCCCTGCCCCAGAAGTGGAAGAGATTAAGTGCACTGATGCCCAACCACTTATGTTTCAGGATGTGGACATGGGAGGACCACCGCAGCACGTCTCTGATGATGACGAAACACAGGTGCCAACTGCTGCAGCTTTCTGCAGTGTGCAGCCCGGCAAGGAGGGCAGGGGTGAAGTGTGGGTGGAAGATTATGTGGAGTTTGATGAGGTCCTAGACCCCACATGGAATAAAGGTCATGCGAGTGACATGTGTATCTCAGAGGAAGAGGTGGAGGTCACACAGCGCCAGCAGCAGAGCAAAAGAGGGAGCAGAGTGCAAAAGCAGAGTAGCCGCCCACCTCACCCAGGGACTGAGCACACCAAAGCCAGCTCCAAGGAGTTCCCTGGCGTGGCAGTTCTTCAGACAATGTGCTGACGACAAGACGCGAGTGGTTTGCACGCTGTGCAATCGGAGCATGAGGCAAGGCTTAAGTGTTCTAAACCTGAGCACCACCTGCATGACCAGGCATCTAACTGCAAAGCACGGGCTGCAGTGGAGTACACACCTCAAAAAACACAAAAGATCTCAGGCTCCAACTGCTCCCTCTTCTGCTGTGGTCTCGGCCTCTTCCTCCCCCTCTGGAGTGACAGTGGCACCTGCCACCCTGCAAACAGAGGATGTGGCAACACCACCACCTCCACTGTCACCAAGCATCTCCACACTGTCCAATGGAAGCATTCAGATGTCCATCACCCAAACACTGGAGAGAAAGAGGAAGTACCCCCATACCCACCAGCGATCCCTGGCCCTGAATGCTAGCATTTACAAATTCCTGGCCTTTGAAATGCTGTTATTCCGTCTGGTGGAGATGGAGACTTTTAAAAACCTTATGGCGGTGACTGTCCCACAGTACGTGGTTCCCAGCCACCACTACTTTTCCAGGCGAGCCATCCCTGGCCTGCACAACCAAGTGGCAGACAAAATCAGGTGTGCACTGCACAACGCCATCTGTGGCAAGGTCCACATAACCACGATACGTGGACCAGTAAGCACGGGCAGGGACGTTATATCTCCTTAACAGCGCACTGGGTAAATGCCGTGGCAGCTGGGCCTGAGGCAGATTGCAGTTTGGTGCATGTCCTTCTGCCACCGAGGTTTTCAGGACGTTTGTGAAAGATAGCATAAAATCTAATTTAATACAAGTTAGCGAGACCAATTTAGAGTCAGTTTGGGTTACCTTGCAGCTTGATAATCATAAGGTAACTCGTGTAGGTGTGAAATATATACACCTAGCCAAGTCAAAGAATTAGATGATCTACTAGTTGAGGAAATAGCTAAAATGACATTGAAAGGGGAAATTATCATTATGGGAGACTTTAATCTTTCTGATGTAAACTGGAAAACCAAAATAGCTAGTTCTGCCAGGAGTACAGATATTCTAAATTCCCTACTGGGGTTATCTCTACAGTAAGTAGTTGAGGAGTCCCAGAAGGAGGCCATTTCAGATTTAGTATTCACAAATGGGAATTTGGTATCTGATATTACTGTAGGGAAAAGCTTGGGATCTAGTGATCACCAGTCAGTGTGGTTTACTATAAGTACAGTGACTGAGTCACACCACACAAAAACAAAAGTTTTAGATTTTAGAAAAACTGACTTTTCGAAAATTAGATTAGTGGTATACGAGTCCCTAAGATGGGTGTTGCAACAGGACAACGACCCAAAGCATAGAAGTAAATCAACAACAGAATGGCTTAAAAAAAAGAGAAAATACGCCTTCTGGAGTGGCCCAGTCAGAGTCCTGACCTCAACCTGATGGAGAGGCTGTGGCATGACCTCAAGAAAGCGATTCACACCGGACATCCCAAGAATATTGCTGAACTGAAACAGTTCTGTAAAGAGGAATGGTCAAGAATTACTCCTGACCGTTGTCTGATCTGCAACTACAGGAAACGTTTGGTTGAAGTTGTTGCTGCCAGTTATTAAATCCAAGGGTTCACATACTTTTTCCACCTGCACTGTGAATGTTTACATGGTGTGTTCAATAAAAACATGGTAACATTTAATTCTTTGTGTGTTATTAGTTTATGCAGACTGTGATTGTCTATTGTTGTGACTTAGATGAAGATCAGATCACATTTTATGACCAATTTGTGCAGAAATCCATATCATTCCAAAGGGTTCACATACTTTTTCTTGCAACTGTATGTCAGAGCTACTGCAGAAGGTGCGGGCCGTCTATGTGCGCTTTCGGTGTTCTCACCCTGCTGCTGCTCGCCTGTCTGCGCTGCAGCGTAACTTATGGCCTTCCCGTTCACTGCTTCAAATGCGACATACCCACAAGGTGGAACTCCACCTTGCACATGCTGGAGAGACTGTGCGAGCAGCAGCAGGCGATAGTGGAGTTTCAGCTGCAGCACACATGTGTGAGTCGCTCTGCGGAACACACCACTTCACCATCAACGGGTGGGCCTCCATGCAGGACGTGTGTGCCGTGTTGTGCTGTTTTGAGTTCTCCACCAACATGGCCAGTGCTGATAATGCCGTCCTCAGCGTTACTATCCCACTTCTATGTCTCCTTGAAAAAACACTTTGGGCGATGATGGAAGAGGATGTGGTACAGGAAGAAGAGAAAGAGGAAGAGAGATAATTTCCACGATTATCAGGCCAGTCATTCACAAGTGGCTTGGAGGGTGGGTTTCTGCACCAACAGAGGCTACAAGCACAACGTGCCATCCTTAATTCCGTCACTGGAACGTGATCGGAAGATGCGCAAGTACAAGCGCACGCTGGTAGACACGCTGCTGATGGCATTCCCACCTGACAGGGGGGGCTCAGTGGAAGCACAAGGCGAAGGCAGAGGAGGAGGAAGAAGTCTCAACCACAGCTGGGGCACCGCCAGCACCTCAGAAGGGAGGGTTAGCATGGCCAAAATGTGGAAAAGCTTTGTCAGCAAGCCACAACAACCAGCACCACCAACTGATGCGGAATGTCTTAGCAGAAGGCAGCATTTCAACAACATGGTGGAACAGTACGTGTGTGCACGCCTACATGTACTGACTGAAGGGTCTGCCCCATTCAACTTCTGGATCTCCCAATTGGGCACATGGCCTGAGCTTGCCCTTTATGTCTTGGGGGTGCTGGCCTGCCCTGCGGCCAGTGTATTGTCCAAACATGTGTTTAGCACGGCAGGGGGTGTGATCACAGACAAGCGCAGCCGCCTGTCCACAGCCAACGTGGACAAGCTCGCGTTCATTAAAATGAACCAGGCACGGATCCCACTGGACTTGTCTGTACCTTGTGCTGAATAGACAAGTATACCGGCCGCACCCAACCAATATTATACTCTAATGCACTTTCTCTTTGCGTTCTCGTTTCCTTTTTCCAATGTTTTGGGGCCTTCCCAAATTTTAAATAAATAAAATAAAAAAGGCTTTCTCCTTCTCGTCCACCCCCAATTCCACCTACACCGCCACCTCAAACTCCTACTCCACTTTGACCTCCGCCTCCTAGTTCAAGATTATTTTTTTAACATGTATTTCTATTCTATGTTATTTTAAGTCATTTCCCTATCCGCATTTGTTTGCAGGGCAATTATCCTGCTCTTACCCCAATTTTTCTTCCTTTTACAGCCCTCTAGCCCTTACTATGACTATTTTACAGCCATTTTAGTGCACCAAAGTTCGGGTCCCCATATTGACTTCAATGGGTTTCGAGTTCAGGGTCAAGTTCGGGTCCCGAACTTGAAGTTCGGCCAAACCCGGCAAACCCAAACATCCACGGGTCCGCTCATTTCTAGTCACCGCACATGGTTCATGGGGAGAAACTCAGTAATGGCTTCCAGATATTGTTGCAAGTGTGCTGTCCATGCATGTTCTTAATTTTATTAATTTAGTTTTCTCTTGTCTTTACAATAACATGAAATGCAAATATCATGCATTGTATGATTAAGTCCATTAAAGCACGATGTCTGAAATGATAGAAAGAAATGATAATATGCAATTCTATGTCACTCAAGTCCATGAAATCTATACCTGTAGATTATATTTATGGATTATGTCATTGGACTTTAGTTTCAACTTCTTTGTGGTACACTTGGCACAGTGTCCTATTCACTTCTACAACTATAATTCTAGATGTTATGATAATTATACATGTTATGTGCATAGTGCTGCTTGATTGTAAGAAACAGGAGTGAATGGGTAGAGAAAAAATTCGGTAATATATTTTTATGGTTTATATGTTATAGTGTATATTGTGAAGAGTCATCAGTGAGTAGGGCAGGGTTGCTGGGAGAATTACAAAAATTTCCCACAGTTGCCCTGAGATGCCCTATAGGTATACAGATTTTCCATCACATGGGTGAATCTATTCTAAACAAATTTGTTATTATTTTCCAAAAACTTTGGTTTCCAATGAATCTGAATTTTTTGGGGGTTCATCCTGAACAAATGACACAAAATGGCACCCGCTATTTTATAGAGACCTTGGATAAAGTCTTAGGAGACCTCAGAGTGTTATGCATGACTTTTCAGGGCCTAATTACACTTTCGTTTTGGACCAAGTTTATTTGGACCGAATCGAATCTGACACCCAATTCAACTGAATCAGACCCAAAATTCATTTTGGGAAATTCGCTGTCTAATCACAACCTATTGTCTGCCAATGGAATACAGACTACAGAGGTAAAATAGAACATTAACTAATTACAAGGTTGACAGGAATGCCAAGGGCAACTTTAACCTTCCCTGGCTGATGTGATAGAAGTGTCCTCATCAGCAGAAACATTCCTGTAGGAGGTTTTGCTGGTAGGGCAGATTCCTGATATTTTGTTGACAGCACGTTCAGGATAGAGGCATTTATCTAAAATGTATAGCTTGCTTGGCTGTGGAAATGTGTGATAACTTTTAGTTTCTTGCTCCTCTACTAATACAGAGGAAATCCCAGAGCCGCAGTCAGGTGACAAAGATTATCTATGTGAGGAGACCATCCCTGTCTTTGAGTCTGTATTGCTAGAGGAAGGCGAAATGGTCAGGAAAATAGCAGTGGTGACAGAAGAGCCTCCAGTAGCAGAAATTCACGTATGGATAATCCAGAAAGGTAATGAGTGAATAAGACATTTAGGTATTTCCCTTTTGGGATATAGCTTTTCTAACCAGACATGACTAGATACACTTGTTCTGTTCCATCTAAACACCTTGGACCCTTGTATTTGGTAGGTGTTCTGCACCAGTTTCACACAGAAAAAATGTCTAAGGAAGAATTTGAAGATCAGCAGGAATTTAAACAGATAACACGGACAACTGCAAGTGAGTTCTCACGTATCAAACTCTAAACATATACAGTATATATACATGTTCTAGAACTCACATTTAGCTCACTTTCATACGATCAGTATTTGTAAGCCACAACCAGGATTGGGTCAAAAACACAGAAGAGACACAAGTCTTTCAATTATACTTTCTCTCTGTGGCCTCCACTCCTAGTTTTGGCTTACAAATACTGATGCAAAATACTGACCTAGTACTAAGCATGTATCTCCTACCCTATGCCTCCTTGAAGATATATCTCCTTTGAAGACTACTAAATCAAATTTTGGGTAATTGTTAGAGCTTTAATGTGGGCCAAGATGTTGTTTTTAAATTTCTAATAGTGTTCCCAGTTTTGTATATTGGAGAAATCTATGAGTACCAATGAAAAACGGCCTTTGTATAACAAGGATGGGTCAAATATATGTATGCTTCTTGGAACCCATGATTGCCAGATGATTTTAGAAGGTTAATACTAATGTTGATGCCTTCCTTTATTTTTTCCTCTCCCTCTCTCCTTTCCTTATCATAGGTGGGTGGTGGGTAGTAGGGTTTGCTACTTTTTGTGTATCTCTTTTTGGCTGCATTTTGCTTAATTATAAACGCTGAAAAAAAATACTGACCATTTGGTAGCAGCCTGTGTGTCAATCCAGACGTGGAAGAAAAATATGTAACATGCAGGTTTTGCCTCAAATTTTTCTGATGATTTGCCACAGATTTCAACCTTTGCATGTGTGGCATAAATCAGTTCCACAGCATGCCCTGAAATCTGCTGGTATCACCTTTCTTTATAATATCTTTTTTTTTTTTTTGGGAAGTGGAGGTGCAATAAATGAATGAAACATAGATATTACAGTACAAAAGCTAAATGATTAACACTTTGGCAAATATTATGGTGTTTTAGTGCTTATGGGCATAATAGAGAGGACTGATTACCAGACTGTTTTCTATTTTGAGACAAACCATCTTTTTTTTGTTTTATATACTTGTTCTTGTTCCCTGTAATCAAATTATACGAATGTTACCAAATTTTGATGCTTTGCTTGTTAACCCAGTGAGCTACTGTCTCTGGCAAAGTTATGGCAACGTTTACAGCTAAATGGTGGTCTTTTGTGTCTCATGAACCAGTTGGGCCATTGAGGTTTTGTCCCTAGTGAGACATGATCCAGTGATGTAAGATACCTATACTCTTTCAACAAATGTCGGCCGACAGCTGTCTCTCCTGACCCCACCATACACATACACATTTGTCTGACACCTCTGCCAGACACCTCTGGCAGAGGCATATCTCCCAGCAGAATTATTATATTTTAAAAATTTAACATGCCCGATCCTTTTGTCTCCCAACATCAGCTGTCCGGGAAGAGTTGGATGCTCCCATACAAAAAAGATTGTCAGACAGTCCTATTTGGTTGACGATAGTGTCATAGTAGCCTGTCCCTGGTGACCTAGTGTGTTAGTACATAGTCCCTACATTTTCAGTTGATAATCAGGTATAGCTATCTGGTAATATACTGTACACTGCCCAGTCATTAAAGGGCATAGGTCAGCAGATTTGTAACTATGAAACTGGCTGACCTGTTACATGTACGCTTGGCAGGGGAAGACATCTGTGTTGGTCCCATGTTCATATGTGTCCGTACTGCTGAGAAAAATGTATGTTTTACTATATGCAAATGAGCCTCTAGGCGCAATGGGGGCATCACTATTACTCCTAGAAGGTCTGCTCTCTCTGCAACTGCCGCGTCCGCTGCACGTTGATTGACAGGATCAGACAGGCATGATCAGAGGTTTCTATAAATTTTGTTTAGTGAAATATATTTCAATATATGCACTTTTCTGCAGACATAGGAGAGAGACAGATACATAAATGTATCCTTGAGTTTATTTTTACCAATTCATCTTGCAAATCTTTCTGGTTACATTTAAATCACTAAGTTACCGCATGCTTATTTATTCTCAGGCCAGTGGAAAATCTTCAGCGAGGGTGAAGCTCAGATCAGCCACATGTGTGAAACTCGAATTTGCCGGACAGAACTGGAAGACTTGGTGAAGGTTCTGTACCTGGACAAGACTGAAAAGGGTCATTGTTGAAAGCAAAAACATTGAACGGGAAGAGAAAACCAGAGACCGCCTAAAGACATTGGATTCGTAGCCGGACTGCAAGCTGATTCTGCTTAAGTCAACATTGTCGCCAAACCCAGAATGTAGGGACTATTAAGAATGGTGTGTTGAAGAAAAGTAACTGGCAGATCCAAGTGTGTAGGAGTCTGTGAGCAGTTAAATGCTTCCTCTTATGCCTTAGAGGGTTGGCATCCACTGTGAAAAAAACACAGGTTTCTTCTTTACGAGAAAAAAAATGTTTATTTGGAAAGTTAAAATTAATGGAATAAGCATAACTTAATAGAAGAACGGAAGGCCCGTAACGTAGAAACTTCACAATTCATATGTATATGCGTGTCTGCCTGAGCATACCTGCATGGTGAATAGTTCCCCAAGTGTGGCATTTAATTAGAAGGCAACATATTATATTGGCATTGACACAACTATGACTGATTTTGCCACTAAATTTGGAGTTTGCTTTTCGTGTAACCTTGATTATGCAAAGGTTTCTATTCTTGTCTTTAACGCTTTACTGAGCTTCCATTGTGCAGGTTTTGTGTTGCAGGACAATCTGACATTAATACAAATTAAGGAGTTTTCCCCTATAAATCATGATTCTGGGCCAAAGCCACTTCGATTTAACTGTTTAGCCTCACTAGAATCAGGCTGTTTAAAATGTTCTTCTAAACGATCTTGACACCACTATGAATGCAGTGGTCGTGTATTAAAGAGAATAAACCACCAGCCTTTAAAATGTTTTAGAGCGTGTAAAGCTTTTATATAGGTTTGTATTGGTTATCCCTTAGGGCTCATTCACAGGACTAGTGTGCTAGCTGTTTTTTTTTCTACTTTTTTTCAGCACACAGACCCATTCATTTCTATGGGGCCATGCACAAATCAGTTTTTTTTTTTTTTATATATTTTGCAGATCCATATATTTGATCCGCAAACCTCCTATTCTTGTCTGTATTAGCAGATAAGAATAGTCCTTTCTATTGATGGGAGTGAAAAGAATATGGAATGCACATGGAAGCTATAAATGTTTTGTTCCGACTGAAATACAGACATGGTCATATGCGTGTGGCTTTATCTGCAGGAATTTCTAGAGGCTGCAAAATACAGTATGTCTCTATATAAAATATATGATTTTCTTCTTTTGCTGTAGCTTTACCTCCAGGTAATATTAAAAAAAATATATGGAATAAGTTTTGTCAAGCAACATTTAAAAAACTGCCTCTAAAGAAAAACACTTGACCCTTGAGTTGTCCTAGCTATTTGAATTGCATTTGACAACTTCCTGTTAGGGTGCTGCCACACATTTAGGCATAATCTGGAGTGGATCTTAACATGAGAGAAAATATTAAGGGCAGATATAACTTCAAAATTTTTCAATTCACTCCTGGTTTTGGATTAAAAAACTGCACCAAGAAACCTAAACGTGTGGCAGTACCCTTACTAAGGAGGCATAACCCCACTTTGTTACGTCAACAATGAAATTGCAGAACCAAGAAGGAAATGTCATGGAATTATGGAAATTACAGGATCGACAGACATGTTAATGATATGCAAATGATAAAAAATGAAAATAGAATATTTAAAACATCTCGATTTATACATTATTGAGTATGATCCTTTCACACAGAAATGCACACTTTTACACGCCTCGGCGTGCTATCAGTGAGGTTCCTAATGATTCTCTAAGGAATGTACTACCATGCTGAATGCACTTGGGCATGCAATTCATCAAGATCTTCTGCTGACAGCTCCCTGTGCATTGCCAGCCAATGACGTCCCAGATGTGCTCAATGGGAGACAAGTCCAGATATGTTGCAGGCCATAGTAGCACATTTAGGTCATGCAGGCTACTCACAGTAGCACAAGCAACATGTGGTCTGAAGTTTCCCTGTTGAAAATGGCTCCTAGGACACTTTGGAGAAATGGCCGTACCACTAGTTCCATGGTCAAATCAATATAACGACAAGCTGTTAGTGTACTGTACCTGGAATGAAGACTAGAGGGGTCCGGCTACTAAACATTATGCCACTCCACACTATAATATCTGGAGTAGGACCAGTGTGATGTTCCCTTGTAAAGGCCCCCTAATGGTGTTGCCTACATGGTATCTGGACCAATCTCTGGCTATCTTTGCATCTGAGACAAAAACGGGACTCATCACTGAAGAGAATAGATCTCCATTTCAGCCTCCATTGCTGTCCTGCTGTGCACCATGAAATCCTTTGAGAGTGGTGGCGTTAGGTCAATGTAACATCTGTAGCTGGACATCTGGCTCATAACCCAATGCTGTGCAAACACCTTCTGATGGTTTGTGTAGACGCTGTTTGCCACCCTGGGCTTGGGATGTGACATCCAGTTTCACTTGCAGTACAGAATAGGTCACTATGCACCATCCTTCTAATCCGTCTGTCCACAGGTTCGCCTCTGTGTACCTCTTGCTGCCATTCCAGTTCTTTGTTGTTCTCCCAACCACAGGGACACAAAACTCTAAACAATACTGACTTCTCAGCCTAAGCGAGTAGCGATCTGCCTTGATAAACCAAGGTTTCTCAGTTCAAGGATTCTGCCCCTCTCAGGTAGCAATAACTGGCATGTCGACAAACAGGAGGCATCGCACAATCATCCCATATGCCTTGATCCAATTTTTGAGGTTTCATGTGGCTTAAAACCTTTAATATGGCTTTTATGTCCCCCTTCCCCATCCCACGTGCCACAGATTTGAGCTAGGTGTTTTAAAAAGTGATAATTTACAGATCTTAGCGACACCTGCAACTTTCTTGATTTGCATAACCTTATGGCTTGTCCTTCTTGATGTTGCAATTTCAATGTTGTGGAGTGTATTTTACAATGTCCAAGAAGCAGCTGAGATATACAGTTTGGAAAAGAGTAAGCTTCCTGCACTTGTGACTATGACATGACAGATATAAGGGATAACTGCAGAAGTACTTAAATATTTTTAATGGAGTTAGACTTTATCATTATGATATGTGAAAGTGCTACATGGCAAGTGTAAGTAAAGTATATGTCAGTATTGTTGAACCTTATGAAGAGCACTGTACAGTAGGTGTGCATTCAATGTGAGATTTACCATATAAGAAATATTGTGAAAAGTTATGAAGAATTCTAAAACTTTATTTGGTGCACCACAAACATTTTGTGTACTGTGATAGTCTGGTGCTCTCAACCCTATATACAGTTCAAATTAAAGAGGATTTCTGCCCAAAATGGTAAAATATCAATTTTCGTAATTAATTTTGTTTTTCTTTGATATATAGTGATATTACATATTGACTGTTCCATTGCGGCAGCCATTTTTGCAAAATTGGCAACAGGAAATGTGGCAATATTGAATGGACTGCTCTGAAACAGATTACTAGATGTCACTTTGTCAGTATGTTTAATCAATAGTGTTGAGCGCGAATATTCGAATAGCGAAATTGTTTATCGCCACTTCGCTAATTCGCGAATATTTCTAATATAGTGCTATATATTCGTTATTTCGAATAGTCGTTTTTTTTATTTTTATTATTGTTACCCTAGCTTTTCAAAAGGCGGTACTTTTAAGAGATGATTCCCTGCTCCCTGCCCGCTCAAGTCAGTGCCCGTTGCCGCCTCTATCTAATTCCCGTGCGCATGGAGCGTCCCCATCACCATGGGAACGCATCCATGCTGGAATGTTCTGTCATATTTCAGAATCAAGTTGCAATCGCAATGCGAATAATATAACTTGAATAAAACGCATAATGATTTTAACTTGTACCTGGTTTACAATGGTTGGCTTTCTTGAATTAGCGAAGATGGAGAATATTTCGTTTTGACTAATAAATATATTCGTCATCCTCGCTAATTGAAAGTAATTTAGTAAACCAGGTCTAAGTTGAAATCCCAATGCGATTAATTCAAGTTATATTAATCGCATTGCGATTTTAACTTAAAGCTGCTGCTGGGTCTCTAATGGAATGGGTCAGCTTGCTAGAATTAACGAAGTTAACGAATATGGAATCTAGCAGTGCTAATTTGTAATTGCAATGCGATAATATTTGCTATTATTATTAACCGCATTGCGAATCCAACATTTATAATCCACTATTCTTAGATATAGTACTATATTTGTTTTGTGGAACATTAAACATAGGGAGATAAATCACCTTACTCGATAATTACGTAGTTGTCATTATCGCTTAATGCGATAATAACTTAAATTGAGGAAGATGTAGAATACTTTGCTATCTTCGTTGATATAGATTCTACATGAACGAAGATAGCAAAGTATTCTACATCAACAAAGATAGCGAAGTATTCTACATCAACGAAGACAGCAAAGTATTCTACATGAACGAAGATAGCGAAGTATTCTACATGAACGAAGATAGCGAAGTATTCTACATGAACGAAGATAGCGAAGTATTCTACATCAACGAAGACAGCAAAGTATTCTACATGAACGAAGACAGAGAAGTATTTTACATCAACGAAGACAGTGAAGTATTCTACATGAACGAAGACAGCAAAGTATTCTACATCAACGAAGATAGCGAAGTATTCTACATCAACGAAGACAGCGAAGTATTCTACATGAACAAAGACAGCGAAGTATTCTACATGAACGAAGACAGCGAAGTATTCTACATCAACGAAGATAGCAAAGTATTCTACAGCAACGAAGATAGCAAAGTATTTTACATTGTACAATACTTCGCTATCTTCGTTGATGTAGAATACTTCGCTATCTTCGTTCATGTAGAATAAAGAATACTTCGCTATCTTGATTCTTTTATTAATATAAAGACATAGAATATAGCGCAATATTTGGGTTAAATCTATATCTACAAGATTAAAGATGAAAGAATAGGAAAGTTGCCTTATTATTAAGTTATAAGGCAATTAGAAGTTATAATTTATAACTTCTAATTCTAAGCCTAAAAATCGCAATATGCGAATTATTAAATCGCATATTAATCGCGATAAATACAAAAATATTCGATTTCAACGAATACAAGACGAATATTCAAGCGAATATTCGCGAAATCGAATATGGCACCTCCCGCTCAACACTATTAATTAACCACAATATAATTTGTACCGTCCACTGGTAACCAATATGGCTGCACTTTCTGATCTACTAATACGTTTGCAATTTAAGTTAAAATTCTGCATAAATTATCATTGTAATGCATAAAGTAACAAAACAGGAATCATGGTACACATATAATTTTGCTGGCCATCTGGCTTGTAGCATTCATATGTGTGAAACTTTGCACATGTTCTCATCGGTCCTCATCATTTTGGCACCAAAAAGTTAGGCCTTAACCAGTGTAGACAACCGAACTTGGGTTTGGAAAAATATGTCCTCGTCTTGTCCCCAGGAAGATTTTCTACTGTTCCACTTGTGGTATTAATGAAAAGTTTTTAATTTATATTTCTATTAAATCCAAATTTCCTAATATTTTAACTATTCATACAGGAAACAAAGCACCTTCAGCTTAATTGTCCCAGCTGGTGACACAGACAAAGGCCTTTCTGTTGAT
This sequence comes from Bufo gargarizans, assembly GCF_014858855.1. Taxonomy (NCBI): domain Eukaryota; kingdom Metazoa; phylum Chordata; class Amphibia; order Anura; family Bufonidae; genus Bufo; species Bufo gargarizans. Next base: position 85,024,627 of record NC_058088.1, read on the forward strand.
GTCATGTACAAAGCTCTGAGCTGGCTGAGTTCTGCAAAATTTAGCAAGAGAAATGCAAGGTCCGTCATTAAGGGTTTACGGCCCGTGTGAGTTATTTTAAATCCGATGCCTTCATCTCACAGCTGGTCCTTTGAGTGGGCTTGGATTCTTCTAGCTGACATCATCAGCAGGGCATAACAAAGGAGTCGCTCATTTGAAGTGAGCCATGGATGCCATGTGTACAGCTTTCACTCCAGGCAAACACGATTCCTAATGAGCTCTTGGCGAGAAATGGTGCTGTCCATACTAACTTGTGTCTTCTTCACAGCACTGCCCATACAGACCGCTATTTATGTGTCAGATCTGTAAATGAGACCGGGAAACTTGCTGTTGCATCATTTTCTGGCTTTGAAGTATGGGCAGGCATAACAACCGCTTTCAATTATGGAGTATCTTCTCAGTTAAACTGTTGAGCTTCATGGGTGTTTATATTTCATTGAAAAAAGGTTGTCAGCAGAAAGAAAATCTCAAAGGACCAAAAAATGGGATGAGAACAACTTTACATCATTAAAGTCCATGGACACTGAGTTTTTAGACTTAAAGGGGTATTCCCATCTGGACTTTCAGTGTACAGCTACATGGGGATTTTGGGCATGACACGTGTTGTGCGCCAGTGTCGCAACCAAAGTATCGCAATGTAACAGAGCTGTCATAGGAATGAATGGGGTCACAGCGCCACTCTCACTTTTGATGCGGCCGTGACCCACAAACCACAAACAATTGCAGCATTGCGAGACGCACTGCGACCTCATTCATTCTTATGACAGCCCTGTTACACTGTGATCTGTGGTTGTGTCACAGCTGTCGTGGCCAAAATCATCATGTAGCCAAGCCCTTATGGCATAACAATAGGATATGCAATTAACATTCAATAGGTGCGGGTCCCACTTCTGGGACACACTCCTATCTCAAGTACAGGGCCTGGTTGTGAATGGGAAGCAAGCTACACATGCCCAGCCGTTTTATTTCACTGCTATGGGACTTCTGAAAATAGTTCAGCACTGGCTTGGCTATTTTTAAAAATCCCACAGTGGTGCATGGAGAGGACTCACTTCATTCATGGTGGGGCCACGTTCTTGAGCTAGGAAGTGGAGCCCACACCTTTAGGCTCCTTTCACACCTGCGTTCAGGTGTCCGCTCGTGAGCTCCGTTTGAAGGGGCTCACAAGCGGCCCTGAACGCAGCCGTCTGGCCCTAATGCATTCTCAGTGGAGGCGGATCCACTGAGAATGCATCCGCCTGCCAGCGCTCAGCCTCCGCTCCGCTCAGTGAGCGGACACCTGAACGCTGCAAGCAGCGTTCGGGTGTCCGCCTGGCCGTGCGGAGGCGAGCGGATCCGTTCCGACTTACAATGTAAGTCAATGGGGACGGATCCGCTTGAAGATGACACCATATGGCTCAATCTTCAAGCGGATCCGTCCCCCATTGATTTTTTTAATGTAAAGTCTGAACGGATCCGCTCAGGCTACTTTCACACTTAGAAAATTTTTCTAAGTTATAATGCAGACGGATCCGTTCTGAACGGAGCCACCGTCTGCATTAATATGAGCGGATCCGTTCAGAACGGATCCGATCGAACGCAGGTGTGAAAGTAGCCTCATAGGGAATCTGTTGCCACAATCTTGGACTATTATCTGCAATATTGCATAGGTTGAACCACTGATTTGGCGTTCAGATCACTATTTTTTTATTATTCTACTGCCCCCATTTTTTATGTCAGCTCTGGTGCACTAAAATATTATGTCTGAACTGCTGTGGATGCGAAAAGGAGGCCTCTCCATCATATTAGCACAGCAATATAGACTGTGTATTTCACCACAGCTTCGAGCGCTGACAGCGAGGGAACAGAGGCAGTAGAAAAAAAATATATAGTGATATGAACTCCTTATCTGCAGTACTTCTCATGTACTACTGCAGATATTAAAATATTCTCTTTTAAGCATATCCTGTCAATATGCCATAAGTATCCAGATGAGACAACCCTTTAAAAAAATGTATTTTAACCACTTCCCATCTGGGCCATTTACCCTCTTCCTGACCAGGCCTAATTTTGCAAAACTGACCTATCTCACTTTATGTGGTAATAACTTTGGAACGCCTTTATTTATCCAAGTCATTCAGAGATTGTTTTCTCGTGACACATTGTACTTCATGATAGTCATAAATTTTAGTCAAAATATTTCCCCTTTATTTATGAAAAAATCCAAAATTTACCCAAAAATTAGAAAAATTCGCAATTTTCTAAATTTCAATTTCTCTGCTTTTAAAACAGAAAGTGATACCTCATAAAATATTTATTACTTAACATTCCCCATATGTCTACTTTATGTTGGCATCATTTTGGAAATGTCATTTTATTTTTTTAGGACGTTAGAAGGCTTAGAAGTTTAGAAGCAATTCTTCAAATTTTTAAGAAAATTGCCAAAACCCAGTTCAGGTCTGAAGTCACTTTGTGGGGCCTACATAGTGGATACCCCATAAATGACCCCATTGTAGAAACTACACCCCTCAAGGTATTCAAAACCGATTTTACAAACTTTGTTAACCCTTTAGGCGTTCCACAAGAATTAAAGGAAAATGGAGATCAAATTTTTAAATTTCACTTTTTTGGCAGATTTTCCATTTTAATCAAATTTTTTCTTTAACACATAGATGGTTAACAGCCAAACAAAACTCAATATTTATTACCCAGATTCTGCAGTTTACAGAAACACCCCACGTGTGGTCATAAACTGCTGTATGGGCACACGGCAGGGCGCAGAAGAAAAATAACTCCACATGGTTTTTAGATGCCATGTCCCATTTGAAGCCCCCTGATGCACCCTTACAGTAGAAACTCCCAAGAAGTGACCCCATTTTGGAAACTAGGGGATAAGGTGCCAGTTTTATTAGTACTATTTTTGGGTACATATGATTTTTTGATCATTCATTATAACACTTTATGGGGCAAGGTGACAAAAAAATTGGTTGTTTTAGCACAGTTTCTATTTATTTATTTTTACAGCGTTTACCTGAGGGGTTCAGTCAAGTGACATTTTTATAGAGCAGATTGTTACCGATGTGGCGATACCTAATATGTATACTTTTTCTGATTTATTAAAGTTTTACACAATAATAGCATTTTTGAAACAAAAAAAAATGATGTTTTAGTGTCTCCATGTTCTAAGAGCTATAGTTTTTTTTATTTTTTGAGAGATTTTCTTATGTAGGGGCTCATTTTTTGTGGGAAGAGGTGAATGTTTTATTGGTACCATTTTGTGGGACATATGCGTTTTTGATCACTTGGTGTTGCACCTTTTGTGATGTAAGGTGACAAAAATTGCTTGTTTTGACACAGTTTTTTATTTTATTTTTTACGGTGTTAACCCGAGGGGTTAGGTCATGTGATATTTTTATAGAGCTGGTTTTTACGGACGCGGCAATACCAAATATGTCTATTTTATTTTATTTTTTCTATTTTTAACATTTGTTTTATTCCTTATTTGGGGACTTTTTTTTTTTTACATGTGAATCTTTTTTTATTTTTATTTTTTAACCCTTTATTTATTTATTTTTTATTTTACACTTTTCGTCCCCCATAAGGTCATACAAGACCTCTGGGGGACATTTACTTCACTTTTTCTTTTTTTTTTCACTGTTGATTTCTCCTGTAACTGGGGCTGACATAGTAGCCCCAGTTACAGAGGAAATACACACCCCAGAGAGGCTGTACAGCGCAATACTGCGCTGTACAGCCTCAGTGCAGGGCTGATCGAGGTCTCTGAAAGACCTCACACAGCTCCTGCACACTCCGGTCCCGGCGGTCACATGACCGCCGGGCCGGAACAGGAAGCACATAGCTCGGTGAGCGCTGTGTATGCAGCGATCCAGAAGGCAGGGACACCTGGGAACTGTCCCTGCCTTCTCTCTGGGTTGCCCTGCTGTCACTGACAGCAGGCAACCCGATCAGCAGCTGCACGATTAGCGTGCAACTGCGATCTCTGAAAGGACGTTTTAAAACGTCCATTAGGAGATAGAGATCCACCCATAGGACGTTTATAGTTTATGGGTGGACGGGAGGTAGTTAAGAATTATTTTCAACCCTATTGAAATTGACAAAAAAAAATATTTTAAAAAATTTCATTTGGCAGTATACAGTATGGGTAGAGTATGCAAATAGGAAATAAAGGGTCAGCTGCACTTTGCCTTTTATGGAGGGCAGCATAGGGTAGTGACAGACCATCTGATCTCACAGCGCGTACCAGCGCTGCAAGAGATATGAGCCCTATGCTGCTCGCTGACCCCGACATCTTCTGCCTCTAGATGATTATTGACAGGATTCTTTCCTATGCACAAGTGGTTAACACTCTTACTTCACAGATCTGGGGTCCTGACTTGGTGCCCAACCAAAGGCAGTGCTTGGAGGTTGAATTCTCTCCCTATGTTTGCGTAGGTTTCCCAGGAGTACTCCAGTTTCCTCCCACATACCATTAAAAAGCATGAACAACACAAATTGGGGGTACTCACTCTTGAACTTACAAAGTCCATATTTGTATGTCAGAAGATTTGTCCCAATACCCGCTTACGTGAGGTGACATGACTTTATTATCAACTAACACAAGTGGACCATACTTACCTGACTTTGAGGCATAGCAATTTCACTTATACACCCTGTGGCATATTAGTCTGTCCGTCCATGTAAATTCTGAGAATTAGGGTCTGAGATGATTTATAATGTTCTGGGTAATTTAGAGACCTCATCTCTCGTCAGGTAAGGGTTGTAGAAGGGTAATTGTCCCTGGTCTCTACAACCAGGGTTACTATTGCTGCCTGTGCCCACTGCTGTTTCCTTACTTGGGTTCCCCAACCTGCTGCCAGGTCCTCTTTCCCCTCCTCTACCTCACCGATAGCGGGCCAGGCCACCGGTGTCATTTGCTGCTCTGGTGAGGTGCAGAATGTGCTTCCATCCTCAGTCTGGTTTCTCTGCCAGTAATTCTTCCCCAGCCTATGGCTTTGTCACGGTGCCGTTTCTTCTGACACCGTGTTGCTGTGTAGGATGCGGACTTCTGTGGTTTTGAGACTTGTTTGCCCCATGTTTGTCTACTATTTAGGGGGTCATTTTTCCCTGGTCTGAATGTTTGAGCATCAGGTGGTCAGGTGTCCTAATAACTCTATTTAGACCTGTGGGCAGTATGCTTGGGAGTTTAGTCTCTCTTCCATCTCCAGCAAAGCTGTGTACAGGGTGCTTGCTATGTTACTACTTACTACTTAGTAGTCAAGTCTAATTTCACTCTAGCATTTTTGCTAGATCCGGCAGCAAAAACACTTCAGTTACTGATAATACAACCATCTGCATCCGTTATGAACGGATCCGGATTTAAAGTCAATGGGAGACGGATCAGTTTTCTATTGCGTCAGAGAAAAAGAATCTGTCCCCATTGACTTGCATTGTGAGTCATGATGGATCCGTCTTGCTACACATCCCATGACGGAAAGAAAACGCAGCATTGCTCTACGGTATGAGAACGCAACCAAATGGAACGGAATGCATTTTGGAGCATTCCGTTCTGTTCAGTTTCGTTTTCTCCCCATTGACAATGAATGGGGACAAAAAGGAAGTGTTTTTTTTGCGCTATTGAGACCATATGACAGATTTCAATACCGGAAAAACGCTAGTGTGAAAGTAGCCTTATGGGTCTGCTGTGATTCTGTGTCAGTGTGAAATGAGTGGGTTCCTGCTTTGTTCCTCCAGAGTGCTGAGTGATTTTTGCCCTTTGAACACCACGCTTCCTGAGAGGATTTTGATCCTCATAGGTTTTTGTTTATGCTTTGATTCTGATTCTGCGTATTTGCTCAAGTTTGCTTGTGATCTTGGTTCATGTCTGGTTTTGTATGCTTGGGTTCCTGCTGTGTAGTCATATGTAAACAGGTTCCTGCAGTTCTAACTGTGGGTGCTTCGACTAGGGCCCTGCAGTTAACCAGCATAGGGACTGTCAACCAGTTGGGACTATTGTTTAAGATAGATCATCCAAGTAGGTTGGACAGTGGTCAGGTGGATATTAGGTTTGCACTGCTCTCTAGCTGAATGTCCAGTTTGATTCTGATTCTTTTTATGTCTTGTACTTGTAAGCATTGTTGAACAAACCAATTGTTTTTGCCTATTCTGTGTTCAGAAGTTTTGTTTGTGAACGATTGTGATAGATTCAGCGGTTTCACTTAATCCCTGAATTTGACATGCTGGCTGTCCTTGGCTATTTAAGGCACCTTCCCCAGTTGAAGGTTGCCTGCACTTTAGGTTGTCTAGTTTGCTAGTCCTAGTGAAGGTGGGCTCTTTCTGTTAGTCTGCCCATGTACCAAACTCTGCCTCTCTAACGATTTTGAGAACTCCACTGCCTGATCCGACCACTGCCTTTTTACTATACTAACCCTCTGCCTCCTTCCCTGACCTCAGAATAGTTTCTCTGATTTGCCATGCCTGCACTGACCTCTGCCTGTTAGCTATAAGTATTACCACATGGGTCAGCAGCCAACCACACCGGGACTGTTCCAAGAGGTAGCAGCCTGGTTGCTCCTCTGCAGCAAAGATCTCTGTACAGTGGGTTAAAGTATGGAACCCAGAGAACTGCCAGGACAACACCCTAGCCCAAAATCAAATGAGTTGGTTGGCATAGTGGGTCCACAACCATTTTCAGTAACACTGGATACGTCCATCACTCATATGAACAAAAATATTACAGCTTGAGTCAACGTTCCCTGGTAGTGTTGATCGAGCATGCTTGGCCGAAAACCTGTTCGGCTCGAGCATCTCGATGCTCGGCACATGGCCGTACTCGTCCGAGTACCGCATGTGCTCAAGCTCTATGCTAAGCAGCCAATAAACGTGCAGGTATGTACTGCCCTCACTGTAATGGCAGTAGTCATGTTGGCTACTGGCATTACAGTGATTGACTGGCCGGAACGCGTCTTCGGGTGCTCATTTGTAGTCAGGGGGAGTTGAGCATAGGAAGGGACAGAGTGTAGGGAGTGTAATTGAATATTTGTTTTGTACAAAAACGTTTCAGAGACCCAAAAGTCCTTGTAAGGACTATTGTGTGTGACAGCAGCAATATATGTCTGTAGCGCAACCTGCATCTTGATAAAGGGGTACTGTCCCGAAACACGTTGATCTTTTTATGTATTAAAGACCTCTACTTTGGAACTTGGAGCCCTGGTATCATCCTTTAGGGGACGTAGAAGTCACATCCACCTTTACAAGGCGATCTCGGCGGGGGAGGTACAAGTATAGGTGTTATGTGCTTATCCTATACTTCGGCAGATAAGAACCATTTGGCCCATCTAGTCTGCCCAATATACTGAATACTATGACTAGCCCCTGGCCCTATCTTATATGAAGGATGGCCTTATGCCTATCCCATGCATGCTTAAACTCCTTCACTGTATTTGCAGCTACCACTTCTGCAGGAATGCTATTCCATGCATCCACTACTCTCTCAGTAAAGTAATACTTCCTGATATTACTTTTAAACCTTTGCCCCTCTAATTTAAAACTATGTCCTCTTGCAGTTTTTCTTTTAAATATTCTCTCCTCTTTTACCTTGTTGATTCCCTTTATGTATTTAAAAGTTTCTATCATATCCCCTCTGTCTCGTCTTTCTTCCAAGCTATACGTGTTAAGGTCCTTTAATCTTTCCTGGTAAGTTTTATCCTGCAATCCATGTAATAGTTTAGTAGCTCTTCTCTGAACTCTCTCCAAAGTATCAATATCCTTCTGGAGATATGGTCTCCAGTACTGCGCACAATACTCCAAATGAGGTCTCACTAGTGCTCTGTAGAGCGGCATGAGCACCTCCCTCTTTCGACTGCCTCTCCCTATACACCCAAGCATTCTGCTAGCATTTCCTGCTGCCCTATGACATTGTCTGCCTACCTTTTAAGTCTTCTGAAATAATGCCCCCTAAATCCCTTTCCTCAGATACTGAGGTTAGGACTGTATCACTGATTTTATATTCTGCTCTTGAGTTTTTACGCCCCAGGTGCATTATCTTGCACTTATCAACATTATATTTTAGTTGCCAGTTTTTTTTTTATCTTTCCTCTAGTTTTCCTAAATCCTTTTCCATTTGGTGTATCCCTCCAGGAACATCAACCCTGTTACAATTTTTGTGTCAAAAGACACACCTTACCATCGAGGCCTTCTGCAATTTCGCTGATAAAGATATTAAACAATATGGGTCCCAGAACAGATCCTTGAGGTACCCCACTGGTAACAAGACCATGGTCTGAATATACTCCATTGACTACAACCCTCTGTTGTCTGTCCCTCAGCCACTGCCTAATCCAACAATATGGGAGTCCAAGCACAAAGACTGCAATTTATTGATAAGCCTTCTATGTGGGACAGCATCAAAAGCCTTACTAAAGTCTAGATAAGCGATGTCTACTGCACCTCCGCCATCTATTATTTTAGTCACCCAATCAAAAAAATCAATAAGATTAGTTTGAAATGATCTCCCTGATGTAAACCCATGCTGTTTTTCATCTTTCAATTAATGAGATTTTAGATGTTCCACAATCATTTCCTTAAGTATGGTTTCCATTAATTTCCCCCCTATTGATGTCAGGCTTACTGGCCTATAGTTGCCCGATTCCTCCCTACTACCTTTCTTGTGAATGGGCACAACATTTGCTAATTTCCAATCTTCTTGGACGACTCCTGTTGCCAGTGATTGGTTAAATAGATCTGCTTGGTTTTGCTAGTTCACCGCTAAGCTCTTTTAATAGCTTAAGGTGTATCCCATCAGGCCCCTGTGACTTATTTGTATTAATTTTAGACAGCAACCTCTTCCTCTGTAAAGACACATGCATCAAAAGATTCATTAGTCTTCCTTCCTAACTGAGGTCCATTTCTTTCCTTTGTAAAAACTGAACAGAAGTATTCATTGAGGCAGTCAGCTAGTTCTTTATCTTCTTCCATATAACTTCCTTCTTTTGTTTTTAATTTGGTAATTCCTTGTTTTAGTTTCCTTTTTTCATTTATGTATCTGAATTAAGTATGTATCTGAAGTAAGTTATGTATCTAAAGTAAGTCCTTTACCAGTGCTTGTTGATATACACCAAGTTGAGTATATTTAAATACAATCCATGTATCCTATAATGGATTTTAATATATGATTTTATACTACAATTCCTAATTTTATACTGTCTATTTGTTTGTCACTTAGAGACTTTATATTACATTTCTGGTATACTTTTACCTTAGTACTCTATTAGGAGTTAATTTGGTTCACCACTCTGGCATTGGGCGATAATTGAATACTGCAGACCGGTGTCTGGCTCTCTGACGCCCCCACTGTGCTCCCAGGATATACCTGGAACAGCACTGTATAACCGTCTTTCTTTCTTATCTCTTATAAACCTGCAACCAGGCATGGTTGTGTCTGATAATGGCCGTAACTTGATGGAGACTTTGGAGCTCGGCAACCTCAGAAACATCCAATGCCTAGCCCACGTGTTAAACCTTGTGGTTCAGCGGTTTATCAAAATCTACCCCAATTTGCCTGAGCTACTGGTGAAGGTGCGCTGCGTGTGTGCACACTTCCGCAAGTCATCGACAGCTTCAGCCGGTCTTTCCACTATGCAGCAGCGCTTGAAATTGCCTTTCCTGCTTCTAGCTTGTGGACCAATAAGAAGGCTGCAATATACTTGACTTTAGGAGTAGTGATGAGCGGCAGGGGTCATATTCGAAAATGCATAATTCGAATTTTCGGATTCAAATTTTTATTGCGAACTTTTAGACAAAGAAGATTATAGCACTATATTAGCTAACTTGCTCTATATTAGTTTTTTTCGAATATTCGCTATATTGCTATATATTCTTGTCTTGTTTTAGAATATTACAAATATTCGAAAAAACAAAGTTATAGCAATATAGCGAAAATTCGAAAAAAAACGAAAATAGAGCAATTTAGCTAATATAGTGCTATAATCTTCTTTGTCTAATAGTTGTAATTTTTTTCTCATCTGAAGTTCAGATTGGAAAAAAATTACAACTATAAAAAAAAAGATTATAGCACTATATTATAGCACTATATATAGCACGAATATTCGCTATATTGCTATATATTACGAATATTTGAAAAAAACTGTTATAGCAATATAGCGAATATTCAAAAAATCTAATATAGAGCAATTTAGCTAATATAGTGCTATAATCTTCTTTGTCTAATAGCTGTAAGTTAAAAATTCGCAATAAAAATTTGAATACGAAAATTCGAATTACGAAAATTCGCATCTTACACAATCATTACCTTGCCAATTTTTTTAAAGAAAAAAAATCATGAATTTTCGAATATTCGACGAATATTCTAAAAAATATTCGCAAAATATCGCGAATTCGAATATGACCCCTGCCGCTCATCACTAGTGCTGGCCTGCCCTGCCGCCAGCGTTTTGTCTGAGTGGGTATTTAGTGTTGCTGGTGGCATTATAACAGATAAGCGTATCCGCCTGTCAACTGAAAATGCTGACAGGTTGACTCTTATAAAAATGAACAAGGCCTGGATTGACCATGACTTCTCGACTCCACCAGAGGAAAGCTGATGAACATAAAGGCACTTTAAATGTGTTCTTTATAATGTACTGAATACACTGTATTCCCATGCACCCCTTCCACCACAAACATGGGTATATGGTGGAATATTCCTTTTCTCATCCTCCTTCTCCTCTTCCATCATATCAACACATGCTTATTCATTGCATATAATGCCCTCACATATATGCCCTTCACATATAATGTTTTACAGGGTCAGCTCACCAGCAGGCCCTCGCATATAATTTTTTAGAGGGTAAGCTCACCAGCAGGCCCTCGCATATAATGTTTTACAGGTTCAGCTCACCAGCAGGCCTTCACCTACAATCTTTTAGGCCTCATGCATACGACCGTTGTTTGGGTCCGCATCCGAGCCGCCATTTTGGCGGCTCGGATGCAGACCCATTCACTTCAATAGGGCCACCAAAGATGCGGACAGCACTCTGTGTACTGTCCGCATCCGTAGCTCCCTTCCGCGGCCCCGCAAAAAAAAATAACATGTTTTATTCCTGTCCGCGCTTTGCAGACAAGAATAGGCATTTATATTGCCGGCGCCCGTTCCGTTCCGCAAATTGCGGAAGGCAACACAGACGCCTTCCATTTTTTGCGGATCCGCGGTTTATGGACCGCAAAAAACGGCACGGTAGTGTGCATGAGGCCTTACAGGGTCAGCTCACCTGAAGGTCCTCGCATATAATGTTTTAGAGGGTCAGCTCCCCTGCAGGCCTTCACCTAATTATACCTAATAGGTAATTTGCTCACATGCTGCCTTGTTTGTATGTGGTAGCCGTAGCTGTTTCTCAGGCTCCATCTCCGGAATTGAACCATGATTCCCCCGTTACCTGTGGTCACCATAGTTTGCGCTGAATCGGCCCCAGGTTATCTAGAGTCACCAGAGCGGCAGCAGGCCCTCACCCATAATGTTTTAGATGGTCAGATCAGCAAACCATCAATCATAATTTTTCAAGGCTGTGTATGATGCCCTCCTTTATGTGATATACAGGTTGTATCGGAGTGCCTCTTCCTTGCAATATTTGGCAGCACTTGCACTTTATATACAAGTAAATATACAGGAAAGAATGTTTCCTAACAATTTTTCCTCTAAAATCGATTTTATCTTCGGTTTTGTGGTTCAAGTTCTTTTATTAGAAGACCCAATATAGTAGCAATACAATGAGAACAGCCAGATTGCAAATCGAGGCTGTGTACAGCTGTGTATACTTACAGACAATCACAATACAAGTACCCAGATACATTGTAGTAAAATGAGTACCAGAATATAACTCGGGACTCCAGCTTCCATTGTAAAGAAATCACAAGATCCCAGTTATGGGAGCATATATGGGTATAAAGCTCAAACGTAAACTACACAACAGAGGACGAATACCAGGACAAGACCACAGACGAACTGGAGGGAAGAGGGGGAAGGGGGGGACCCTGATAGTACCAGCAGAGATTTAAAGAACCGTGCGGAGCAAATCCTAGACTTCACGGACCGTTATCTTCGGTTTTGTGCGTATTATTGACAGTCTGTAAAAGTGGCGTACTACTCGGACAACATCGTTCCCACCAGCAACCTGGGAGCCCAAGATACATCCAGACATCCTCCCCATGCTGTTCCCGAACCATTTCAGTGGTGTTTCCATAATTTTCTGACAGCCTCCCCTCTTCAGAGCAGGGTATGCCTGGTTTAAAGGATAACTGTCACACTTAGACCCTAATTTAAATTTTCATATATGTAGTTACTAATAACATGATATTCCAGAATCAGTTACTATTAGACTGACTTACCTCAGATTTAATAAGATTCAGCCCTTAGCAACCAGTCTGCATAAAACTGCAATTTCACTATTCAGTTAAGATGGCCACCACTGCCCTCACCCTGAGGCTAATCCCGCCTGCCCTCACTAGCCAGTAACAATAGCCCCCCAAAAGTGTCAGTAACTAGAGCCCTCCCCCCTAAAGGGTTAATCTCTTGCAGCACAAAGGGGTCCTCTAACCACATGTTGCTTTCATTTATACACTGAGCAGATGGCAGATCTCCCTTCCCTGGTCTGCGCTGCTTCCACTCTGCATTGTCCCAGTCTGCTGAGTGAGGGAGCATCTGCCAAGCGCAGGGACAGGGAGAAGTGCACACAGCCCAGGCACTGTTATCAGCTGCTGGGGAGAACCTGGCTCTAATCATTTACTTACAGTTCCTGGCTGTCTGTAATCTGACCTTGCAGACTGCGTGCTTCTGCTCCGTCCTTCAACACATAGATGGACCATGCATAGCAATTTGATTTTAAGCACAGGTAAAAATAGGCAGTAGAGGGAACAAAACTGTGGAATTAAGGGGAAATTGAATACACAGTGAAAATTTTTATTTTTTTTCATATTTTATATCTTTATTTCGATTTCGTATAATAAATACATCCGTAGAAAAAAACATTACCCCAACAATACATGAAAAAATTATTGACAATTGATAATTGCTGTTCATTTTTCATTTTTTCTTTCTTTCTCCCCTTTCCCAACCACCTCCCATCTCCCCCACCAAGGTGATATTAATCACCACAATCCAATACTCAAAAAAAAATATATATGACAGTTATACTTTAATGCTTGGGTTCTCCCATTGACTTCCATTATACTCTGGTGTTTGGTAGAGCACCTGAGCATCCCAGGTGCTCGATCAACACTATTCCCTGGTACTTTCACTGTAACTAACATTTTTTACAATTTCATTGAATGTGCAAAAAAGTTACTTCTTGCGGGTTGCTTGAATTGCAAAGCACACTAAGCAATATGAGTGGCAGCTGGAAATGTCACAGCTCCTTACAGTTTTGAGGGAGCGGGACTGGGGCAGAAAGAGAATGTGATGTCGAAGGAAGAATACTTGGTGGTCAAGACTAACGGAGAGATTTATCAAACTGGTGTAACGTAGAACTGACTTAGTTACCCATAGCAACTAATCAGATTCCACCTTTGATTTTCCAAAGGAATTGTGAAAAATGAAAGATAGAATCTGATTGGTTGCTATGACAACTAGGCCAGTTCTACTTTACAGCAGTTCGACAAATCTTCCCCTAAGTGCACAAAGCAGTGGGGTCATGCTGTTATGCCTGCCATCATTACTTATACACATGGTCAGTGCAGGCAGCACCAAATAACTGGGTATCGTATGAACAAGTAGCGTGCCAAAGGGGGGGTCTGCCCCGGGTGCCAGCTGTGAAGGGGGCACCACAGCACATGTTGCAGACATCAGGCTGTCAGGTAAGACACGAACAGCTATAGGATTCCTTTTCCCTGACAGCCTGCTTTCTCTGTTGCTGTGCTGCACACAATTCTCTCTCCGGTGCCTCTTCTCCAGATCCAGCACCAGCCCAGTCCTCTGCTCCCCTCCCCCCAGCTATCTAACAATGAGGACTGGGGAGTGGGCGGGGATACAAGCCTTACATTCTATATGGGGGAACCGTTCGCCATCTACAGAAAGCTGCAGGACCTTCCGTAATGTCACATGATCAAGGTTCTCCAGCCAAATGCTGCACTGGAGGTCTAAACTGAGTGAATAGGGTAAGTGTCATATGGTGTGTGTAAATAGAGTGTCATCTATGTGGTGTGTGAATATGGTGTTATGTTTCTAAGGTGTGGTGTGTGTATAGGGTGTTGTGTGTGAATAGTGTGTCATTACACTGTGTGGTGTGTGTGTGTATATAGGGTCGGCATTATTACTGCGAGAGGGCATAACAACTGTTATGGAGGCACAGAGATGGCTACTGTGAGGTGGCGCAGTGAGGGCATAACTACTCTGAAGGGGGAACAGTGAGGGTATAACTACTGTGAGGGGGCACAGTGTGGGCATAACTATTGTGAAGGGGTGCAAAGAAGGAATAACTTCTGTGAGGGGGCACATTGTGGGCATAACTATTGTTAAGGGGTGCAAAGAGGGCATTACTACTGTGAGGGGGAACAATGTTTTAAACCTTGGGGGATGACAGAGAAAGGACATGCCCCAGGTACCAAACACATTAGGCACGCCACTGGCATGAACCTGCTATTCCTGTAGCTTTTCTATTTGTGAACAGCATGGCACTATTATTTAAACATTGTTTCCATGCATACATCGGCATTATATAAGAATCAACTAGTAAACCCATAAAGCTAAGGGGGAAAAACACTGCCTGATCTTCGGGCAGTGCGAGTGCCAGTGGAAGATACTAATTTGAACCAGCCTGATTACACAGGCCGATGCATATTGAAGGTGGAAGGAACAATTCCTACAGCAGTTGTTCCTCCCTCATTCTTTTTATTATCAGCAACATATCCCTGATTACACAGAGATGTGCTGGCGATAATTGGGCATCTTCTATCCTGATGAACGAGCGCTGCTCAGTTATATGAAATGGTTAAAATCCTGAACAAGCGTTCATAATCCTGAAAATTGCCCCAAAAGCGTGCGGTTTTATAGGGCTTAATAGAAGCTCTGAGGATAACACACAGGTACTGCATAAATAAGGTCTCCTTGATTTTTAAACCAGATTTATTGGTACATCAAGCTTCTGAAATTTGGGCCCCAAAACACCCTATAAAATCATACTTTCCTGTTACATTTCTCATGTATAGAAAAAAACATGAATGATGCAATGTACAGTTGCAAGAAAAAGTATGTGGAATTATATGGATTTCTGCACAAATTGGTCATAAAATGTGATCTGATCTTCATCTAAGTCACAACAATAGACAATCACAGTCTGCTTAAACTAATAACACACACAGAATTAAATGTTACCATGTTTTTATTGAACACACCATGTAAACATTCACAGTGCAGGTGGAAAAAGTATGTGAACCCTTGGATTTAATAACTGGTTGAACCTCCTCTGGCAGCAATAACTTCAACCAAACATTTCCTGTAGTTGCAGATCAGACATGCACAACGGTCAGGTGTAATTCTTGACCATTCCTCTTTACAGAACTGTTTCAGTTCAGCAATATTCTTGGGATGTCCGGTGTGAATCGCTTTCTTGAGGTCATGCCACAGCATCTCAATCGGGTTGAGGTCAGCACTCTGACTGGGCCACTCCAGAAGGCGTATTTTCTTCTGTTTAAGCCATTCTGTTGTTGAATTACTTCTATGCTTTGGGTCGTTGTCCTCTTGCAACACACATCTTCTGTTGAACTTCAACTGGTGGACAATGTTTTACTATCGTAGATTCGCTAACAGGGATGTTAGCATATGCCAGAGACTTTTGTAAGTCTTTAGCTGACAAGTCTTTAGCTGGTGATCTTGCAGTCATCTTTACAGGATGGTCACTCCTAGGGAACTTTCTCCATTTATAGACAATTTGTCTTACCATGGACTGATGAACAGAAGGCTTTTGGAGATACTATTATAACCCTTTCCAGCTTTATACAAGTCAACAATTCTTAATCGCAGGTCTTCTGTGTGAGGCATTATTCACATCAGGCAATGCTTCTTGTGAAAAGCAAACCCAGAACTGGTGTGTGTTTTTTATAGGGCAGGGCAGCTGTAAGCAACACCTCCAATCTCATCTCATTGATTGGGCTCCAGTTGGCTGACACCTCACTCCAATTAGCTCTTGGAGATGTCATTAGTCTAGGGGTTCACATACTTTTTCCACCTGCACTGTGAATGTTTACATGGTGTGTTCAATAAAAACATGGTAACATTTAATTATTTGTGTGTTATTAGTTTAAGCAGACCTGTGATTGTCTATTGTTGTGACTTAGATGAAGATCAGATCACATTTTATGACCAATTTGTGCAGAAATCCATATCATTCCAAAGGGTTTACAAACTTTTTCTTGCAACAGTAAGGCTTCGTTCACATCACTTTTCAGCCTTTCCGTTCCAAACATAAAGGACGGATTTGGCACATAACTGAGCCGAACGGAACCTAAGGACTCTATAGACTATAATGGGGTCCCTTATGTTTCCGCTCAGAAGAAGATTTTTGAAGCGGAGACAAAAGTCCTGCATGCACTACTTTTATCTCCGCTCCAAAATCATCTTCTAAGCAGAACGCTAAAGGACCCTATTATAGTCTATGGGGTGTTTATGTGCCGAATCGTCCTTTCCGTTTTCCTGCCCCTAAACGGGGCTGGAGGACGGAAAGGCTGAGCGGTGATGTGAACAAAGCTTTACTAAAATAATGTAATTTTAGGTACAATATGCAAATAGTAAATAAATAATTGTGTTTACATGAGGTACAACACATGAACAGAAAAAAAATGCATGGCTAGTAGGGTTGAGCGAACCCGAACTGTAAAAGTTTGGGTTCGGTGTTCGGCGATTTCTTGGCGCTTTTTAAAAGGCTGCAGAGCAGCCAATCATCAAGCGTTTAACTGTCTGACCTTAGAAGCCATCACAGCCATGACTACTAATGGCATGGCTGTGATTGGCCAGTGCAGCATGCGACCCAGCCTCTATATAAGCTGGAGTCACGTAACGCTGCACGTCACTTTGCTGTGCTGTGTAGGGAGAGAATGCTGCTGTGAGGGAGAGAATAGGAAAGAATCTGTGATCAGAACTTGAATCTAACTCAGCGATCTACATACATTTAGTTGTGTGGGTGCAGTGCACAATCTTTTTACCCTGCCCTGAGCCCAGTGACAAAATAACTTTTATCCGTCTGTTAGTTAGGTGGGCGGCAGCGGTGGCCATTTTATGCAAGCTCAGTGCACCAGCTCTGCATCTGAGCTTTTGTGACATTCAAATCCAAGCTTAAAATACTGCACTAATAATCTGGTTTTAAAAAATCATCCTTTTTTGGCAATATACAACATCTGGTGCCTTTGCAGGATTAGTCAGTGTGCAATTTAAGCTAGAAATACAGCAATAATTTTCTGGGTTTTTAAAAACACCCTTTTTTGGCAAAATACACAATTTTACAGCCCTTGCAGCATCAGCACGTGTGAAATTCAAGGGTTATATACAGCTTTCATATTCTGTTAGTAAAAAACCACACTTTTTTGGCAATATCCAACATCTGAATTAGTCAGTGTGCAATTTAAGCTAGAAATACAGCCATAATTTTCTGGGTTTTTAAAAACACCCTTTTTTGCCAAAATACACAATTTTACAGCCCTTGCAGCATCAGCAGGTGTGAAATTCAAGGGTTATATACTGCTGTCGTATTCAGTTATTAAACAAACACCCGTTTTTGGCAAACTAGTATATTTTGCAGCCTTTGCTGAGATACACCCTTTACTGTGGTTCTATTCAGTTATTTGAAAAACAGCCATTTTGTAAAAAAAAAAAAAATATTTATTCAGGTCTAGTCTAGATCAGGAAATGTGGGATACACCCTTAGATACTGTGGTTATATTCTTCTATTAATAAAACACCCTTTTTGGGCAAAATACACAATTTTACAACCCTTGCTGCATCCGAACGTGTGAAATTCAAGGTTTATATACTGCTGTCATATTCTGTTATTAAACAAACCCCCAGTTTGGGCAAAAAACTTAAATTGCGGCCTAGTCTGGATCTGTACATGTGATATACACCCTTTACATACTGTGGTTATATTCTTCTATTAATAAAACATCCTTTGTGGGCAAACTACACCATTTTTTTGCCCATGCAGCATCAGCACGTGTAAAATTTAAGGGTTATATACTGCAGTCATATTCAGTTATTAAACAAACACCCCTTTTGGGCAAAAAAGTTTATTTTGCAGCCTTTGCTGCATATGTCATTGTGAGATACACCCTTTACATACTGTGGTTCTATTCAGATATTTGAAAAACAGCCATTTGGGGCAAAAAATTTAATTGCGGCCTAGTCTGGATCAGTCGGTGTGAGATACACCATTTACATACCGTGGTTATATTCTTCTTTTAATAAAACATCCTTTGTGGGCAAAATACACAATTTTTCTGCCCATGCAGCATCAGCACGTGTGAAATTCAAGGGTTATATACTGCTGTCATATTGTGTTATTAAACAAACACCCAGTTTGGGCAAGAAACTTAAATTGCGGCGTAGTCTGGATCTGTACGTGTGAGATACAGCCTTTACATACTGTAGTTCTATTCAGTTATTTGAAATACAGCCATTTTGGGCAAAAAAACATTAATTGCGGCCTAGTCTGTATCAGGACATGTGAGATACACCCTTTACATACTGTGGTAATATTCTTCTATTAATAAAACATTTTCTTTTCTTGAAATCTGTTACTAAGTAAAAATAAGAATCTGATAGTAAAACATCAGACAAGGGTGGCAACATTGTTATTTTGTCTCTTCAACAATATAGAGACATGTGTTCCACCCTATTGTCTGATGCAAAAAACTATTAATTATTAAAAACAGATCCCACTAATCAATATGTCCATGAGCTGTCTTTAATACTGAGAGGAGCGCTCGGCGAGAAAGTTATTGACCGTAAAGAACAGGAATATCTGTTGCCTACTAATCCTAAGACGGCTACTTTCTATGGGCTCCCTAAAATTCACAAAGGGGTGAACCCCTTAAAGGGGCGACTGATAATATCGGGGATCGAGAGCCTTACACACCATGCAGGCACATATATTGATCTAACCCTTCGCTCCTTTGTGACTGCCTTACCATCTTATC
Organism: Bufo gargarizans; assembly: GCF_014858855.1. Lineage (NCBI taxonomy): Eukaryota > Metazoa > Chordata > Amphibia > Anura > Bufonidae > Bufo > Bufo gargarizans. Next base: position 85,043,815 of record NC_058088.1, read on the forward strand.
TACGGGACACCACTGACCTCCTCAAACATGTTGAGGGTATTGCTATCAAACCAGACAGTTGGTTTGCCTCAGTTGATGTGGAGGCACTCTACACGTCCATTCCCCATAACAAGGGACTGGCGGCGATCAAATACTTTGATTTGAGATCAAAGGACCTTTACCAACATAATTGCTTTATCTTGCAACTAGGGATGAGAGAACTCGAACTGTATAGTTCGGGTTCGTACCGAATTTTGGGGTGTCCGTGACACGGACCCGAACCCGGACATTTTCGTAAAAGTCTGCCGGTGAGCCTCAAGCCAGGCCTGGTGGTGTGTGATAATGGGCGAAATCTCGTTGCAGCTCTGGGACTAGCCAGTTTGACGCACATCCCTTGCTTGGCGCATGTGCTGAATTTGGTGGTGCAGAAGTTCATTCACAACTACCCCGACATGTCAGAGCTGCTGCATAAAGTGCGGGCCGTCTGTTCGCGCTTCCGGCGTTCACATCCTGCTGCTGCTCGCCTGTCTGCACTACAGCGTAACTTTGGCCTTCCCGCTCACCGCCTCATATGCGACGTGCCCACCAGGTGGAACTCCACCTTGCACATGCTGAACAGACTGTGCGAGCAGCAGCAGGCCATAGTGGAGTTTCAGCTGCAGCACGCACGGGTCAGTCGCACTACAGAACAGCACCACTTCACCACCAATGACTGGGCCTCCATGCGAGACCTGTGTGCCCTGTTGCACTGTTTCGAGTACTCAACATGGCCAGTGGCGATGACGCCGTTATCAGCGTTACAATACCACTTCTATGTCTCCTTGAGAAAACACTTAGGGCGATGATGGAAGAGGAGGTGGCCCAGGAGGGGGAGGAGGAGGAGGAGGAAGAGGGGTCATTTTTAGCACTTTCAGGCCAGTCTCTTCGAAGTGACTCAGAGGGAGGTTTTTGGCAACAGCAGAGGCCAGGTACAAATGTGGCCAGCCAGGGCCCACTACTGGAGGACGAGGAGGACGAGGATGAGGAGGAAGTGGAGGAAGATGAGGATGAAGCATAGTCACAGCGGGGTGGCACCCAACGCAGCTCGGGCCCATCACTGGTGCGTGGCTGGGGTGAAAGGCAGGACGATGACGATACGCCTCCCACAGAGGACAGCTTGTCCTTACCCCCGGGCAGCCTGGCACACATGAGCGACTACATGCTGCAGTGCCTGCGCAACGACTGCAGAGTTGCCCACATTTTAACGTGTGCGGACTACTGGGTTGCCACCCTGCTGGATCCACGGTACAAAGACAATGTGCCCACCTTACTTCCTGCACTGGAGCGTGATAGGAAGATGAGCGAGTACAAGCGCACGTTGGTAGACGCGCTACTGAGAGCATTCCCAAATGTCACAGGGGAACAAGTGGAAGCCCAAGGCCAAGGCAGAGGAGGAGCAAGAGGTCGCCAAGGCAGCTGAGTCACGGCCAGCTCCTCTGAGGGCAGGGTTAGCATGGCAGAAATGTGGAAAACTTGTGTCAACACGCTACAGCTAACTGCACCACCACCTGATATGCAACGTGTTAGCAGGAGGCAACATTTCACTAACATGGTGGAACAGTACGTGTGCACACCCCTCCACGTACTGACTGATGGTTCGGCCCCATTCAACTTCTGGGTCTCTAAATTGTCCACGTGGCCAGAGCTAGCCTTTTATGCCTTGGAGGTGCTGGCCTGCCCGGCGGCCAGCGTTTTGTCTGAACGTGTATTCAGCACGGCAGGGGGCGTCATTACAGACAAACGCAGCCGCCTGTCTACAGCCAATGTGGACAAGCTGACGTTTATAAAAATGAACCAGGCATGGATCCCACAGGACCTGTCCATCCCTTGTGCAGATTAGACATTAACTACCTCCCCTTAACCATATATTATTGGACTCCAGGGCACTTCCTCATTCAATCCTATTTTTATTTTCATTTTACCATTATATTGCGAGGCTACCCAAAGTTTAATGAACCTCTCCTCTGTCTGGGTGCCGGGGCCTAAATATATGCCAATGGACTGTTCCAATGTTGGGTGACGTGAAGCCTGATTCTCTGCTATGACATGCAGACTGATTCTCTGCTGACATGAAGCCAGATCCTCTGTTACGGGACCTCTCTCCTCTGCCTGGGTGCTGGGCCTAAATATCTGACAATGGACTGTTGCATTGGTGGCTGACGTGAAGCCTGATTCTCTGCTATGATATGAAGACTGATTCTCTGCTGACATGAAGCTAGATTGTCTGTTACGGGACCTCTCTCCTCTGCCTGGGTGCTGGGCCTAAATATCTGACAATGGACTGTTGCAGTGGTAGCTGACGTGAAGCCTGATTCTCTGCTATGATATGAAGACTGATTCTCTGCTGACATGAAGCCAGATTGTCTGTTACGGGACCTCTCTACTCTGCCTGGGTGCTAGGCCTAAATATCTGACAATGGACTGTTGCATTGGTGGCTGACGTGAAGCCTGATTCTCTGCTATGATATGAAGACTGATTCTCTGCTGACATGAAGCCAGATTGTCTGTTACGGGACCTCTCTCCTCTGCCTGGATGCTGGGCCTAAATATCTGAAAATGGACTGTTGCAGTGGTAGCTGACGTGAAGCCTGATTCTCTGCTATGATATGAAGACTGATTCTCTGCTGAGATGAAGCCAGATTGTCTGTTACAGGACCTCTCTCCTCTGCCTGGGTGCTGGGCCTAAATATCTGACAATGGACTGTTGCAGTGGTGGCTGACGTGAAGCCTGATTCTCTGCTATGATATGAAGACTGATTCTCTGCTGACATGAAGCCAGATTGTCTGTTACGGGACCTCTCTCCTCTGCCTGGGTGCTGGGCCTAAATATCTGACAATGGACTGTTGCAGTGGTAGCTGACGTGAAGCCTGATTCTCTGCTATGATATGAAGACTGATTCTCTGCTGACATGAAGCCAGATTGTCTGTTACGGGACCTCTCTCCTCTGCCTGGGTGCTGGGCCTAAATATCTGACAATGGACTGTTGCAGTGGTGGCTGACGTGAAGCCTGATTCTCTGCTATGATATGAAGACTGATTCTCTGCTGACATGAAGCCAGATTGTCTGTTACGGGACCTCTCTCCTCTGCCTGGGTGCTGGGCCTAAATTTATGAAAATGGACTGTTGCAGTGGTGGCTGATGTGAAGCCTGATTCTCTGCTATGACATGCAGACTGATTCTCTGCTGACATGAAGACAGATTCTCTGTTACGGGACCTCTTTCCTCTGCCTGGGTGCCGGGGCCTAAATATCTGAGAATGGACTGTTCCAGTGGTGGGTGACGTGAAGCCAGATTCTCTGCTATGGGACCTCTCTCCAATTGATTTTGGTTAATTTTTATTTATTTAATTTTTATTTTAATTCATTTCCCTATCCACATTTGTTTGCAGGGGATTTACCTACATGTTGCTGCCTTTTGCAGCCCTCTAGCCCTTTCCTGGGCTGTTTTACAGCCTTTTTAGTACCGAAAAGTTCGCGTCCCCATTGACTTCAATGGGGTTCGGGACGAAGTTCGGATCGGGTTCGGATCCCGAACCCGAACATTTCCGGGAAGTTCGGCCGAACTTCTCGAACCCGAACATCCAGGTGTTCGCTCAACTCTACTTGCAACTACTAAATTTTGTCCTGACGCACAATTATTTTGTGTTTGAGGACTGTTTTTACCACCAGCTCAGGGGTACCGCCATGGGAAGCCCATGTGTGCCGACCTATGCTAACTTGCTGCTGGGCTGGTGGGAGGACACCGTCGTCTTTTCCAAATCTATGAATCACTGGACCAAGCATATCACCTTGTGGTGCAGATTTATAGATGACGTGCTACTCTTATGGTCAGGATTGGAAACTGAATTTAAGCAATTCATGGAATGCTTGAACTCCAATCATATAGGCCTTTACGTCACCTCAGAAATACATTGTAACTCTATAACCTTTTTAGATGTCTCCCTACAAAGAGATTAAAACTATTTTATCAGAACAACTTTGTCCCGTAAAACAACCTCAACAAACAGTCTTTTGAAGTGGGACAGTTTTCATCCTAAGTCCCTAAAAAGCGGTTTCCCTAAAGGACAGTTTCTCAGAGTTTGCAGGAACTGTTCCGAACCATCCAATTTTACACTAGAGGCATCTAAACGGTGCCATTGTTTTAAACAAAGGGGCTACCCAGACTCGTGCCTCTTTGAAGCATGGAATTGGGCCAATACAAGAGACCGATCGATGTTACTCCAACCACAACAAAAGAAAAATGATGGATGTGAACCCATCAGAATTGTTGGTACATACGATACCGAATCACATCAAGTTCATGACATTCTCGATCAATATTGGTCCCTTATTAAAATGGACCCAGATCTGACAGATGTGTTACCTGATAGTCCAGCTATTACCTATAGACGTGGACGTAGTGTTTGCAATACTCTTGTCCACAGCCATCTACAAACATCTAAACCTAAGACTTGGCTATCCAACAGACAAACTGGGACGTTTATATGCGGCAACTGCAAAGCCTGCAATTTCATAGCCACTGGTAGGACCTTTTCTAACAGCCGGAATAGCAAAAAATTCGATATTCGTTGTTTTGCCAACTGAACACCATTAATGTAATTTATATGACACAATGCATTTGTGGTTTAAAATATGTAGGCAAGACGAGCAGAGCCTTCAAGAAAAGGATCCTTGAACATATTGGCGATATCAGGAACCAACAAGATAAACCAGTGGCTAGACATGTTTGTTTAAACCATGCAGGCAATCCGCAGACGATACGCTTCAGTGCGATTGAAACCATTAGACCCTCTATTAGGGTTGGGGATACGGATAAAATTCTGAAACAAAAGGAGTCCAGGTGGATCCATACCCTTAATATGGACTCAATGGGCCAGATTTATCATTAGCTCAAGTCAGAATAATGGAGTGAAAAAGTCGCAAATTTTTGCGCAATCGCTTAAACTGTTTTCTGAAAGTGGGCGTGTTTTCTTATGTAAATTAATCTCTAGACAGATTTACTATTGAGACTATTTAAAAAGTCGCACAAAAGTCGCAATTTCACTCCAGTGAGGGCCATGTTTATCTTATAAGACTTTTTAATAGAACATGCGACTTTTTCATAAAAACGTGCGACCTTTTCGTAAAGATGTGCGACTTTTGTAAAGCTGCTTATTGACGGATAAACTGCTACCGTCAAACCACATTTATTACAGTCTTAAAGGGCCGATCATAAATCTGACTTGGCTAAAACTGACTTTAGCCATATGTTAAAGTGGAGTGAGCTGTCAGAGTCGTGATAAATCTGGCCCAATGAATGTATTGAATTTGCGTGCTTCATTTAACATAGTCATTATTATCATAAGGTTCGAAAAGAGTTCATTTGGAAACCAGTTCCCTAAGTGAGAGGATACATAATATTACCCTCCCCCTTGCCTTTTCTGGACCACTTAATATCCTCAGACATATACTCCTTTTGATAGGCTATTTCAGTTTTTATTTACTCCTACATAACCTTATCTAAGTTATTCACGATATCTTCATATACTGGATTCATTTTATCATTGCCGAATTGAACATCTTTCTTTAGCCACTTGCTGCGCGCCCTGTTACATATAGTAGCGAATAGCGCAGGTCTATGAAACAATAATAAATAAAAAAGCTACAGGACCTTGGAGGTGGGCGGTATTCTCTAGTCACATGATCAACGTGTGGTCAGATGACCAGCCGTCATGTGATCGGCTTGTGATCAGGTGACCAGCCGTCATGTGACACTGAATGGTGAGCAGTGCAGGCACCTGTGATCAGCCAGCATCCAGGTGATGGGCGGTCCTCACGGTCACATGATCGGCTTTTGGTCAGGTGACCAGCCGATCATTTAAAACAGCGCGCCATACTGCGCGCCATTCTGCAGACATCATCAGCGCGGCAGCATGTATTGTTGGTGAGACCTCTATCCCCTTCCCAGCTAATACCTGGGCACGCAAGTTTATCTAAATATCATGGCGCAAACCTAGCACCATTTCACACTTGTTATAACTGAGTTTGTATGTGGTTCCACTTTTTTGGGGCATTTGTTTTGCCACTTATACAAATAAGAGGTTGTTATCTGAATGGGTCTAGATTATATATCTGTTATCCAGCCATCTCCTCGGTTATAACATGTCTTTAACTTGCCTATATATGACTGCTTACCATCATGTTTTGAGACATTAACACTGGTATTCCCTTGTCTACACATGGGGGTATTTGCCACCTGATTGTCAACCGGGGGTCATATCTATATATCCCCTTTTGTCTAAATGGGATTCTACCAATATCTGTTGTTACTAAATTGGCTTGTGGTTCTATCTTATGGACATTGTTTTTGCTATTTGCACCACAGAATATACCAAAAAGGGGTTGTTATTTGAATAGCCTTGGATTGTATATCAGTTATCCAGCCATCTTTGTACCTCTTTGGTTGTAACATGTTGGTAATTTGCTTATCATCATTCCATGTCCTGATACATCAATATCGGCATTATCTTACATGCACATTGGGGTATTGACCACCTGACTGTTAACCGGGAGTCATATCTATGTATCCCTTCAAGTGCATATGGGATTCTACCACTTAGTTTATCCAGATTTGGGAACCAAATAGAAAACACTGTAGTTCTCAATTGTTGTCTTTGATTGGCTGCATCTTAGTCCATTCATATTTCTCTTATGCTTGTTCTGACAACACTCTCATAGTAATCCCCTGATGAGCCTATCATCAATTAGGCGAAACGCGTTGGAATTTCTGGACACGTCAGTGCTATCAATACTAAGAAGGATACCCCTCTCTACAGACATTTTGCATACGTACACAATGGAAACCCTGAAGTGTTAAAATTATGGGGTATTGCAAGAATAAAACTGGGACCAAGAGGTGAAAATTTGGATCTGAAATGATAGGTGGAAGTTTACAGGAGGAAGCCAGATGGATCTATAGACTACAGTCCTTGAGTCCGAGGGGCCTCAATGAAGGCTTCTCTTATACAGCTTTCATTTAGTAAGCTATGATCCATGTAAGGAGTTAAGTAGCCATATAATGCTGATATTGCCATTAGTGTAGATATGAGATGCTAATACACTATAAATTAGAGAAGCCCTTATTTTTGGGGTAAATTAGCCTGCTATACATACCATATTCCCCTCCCTTGTCACTGATCCTATACATGAAAGGAATAAGGCATAGGATAGCCCGTGTGAGAGGCACCTATGGCATTGCTAGGGTATCCATGGACTCCCAAAGGAAAGGGTTACTGCATTGAGAATGACATAGTCCAACCTCCTACCCCTGTCAAGAGACACTGGTCATGTGATATGGAGGATGAGGGCGTATCTGTGCCGAGGTGAATCGTACTGGTAGTAAGGAAGCGGCGCTTCCATGACGTCACACCCCCTTGTTCGATGCAGCACTCAGAAGGACGCGCGTGATAGGCGGCAAGAAAGCATCATCAGTGATGCGATACTATGTAAGGGGGTGTGCGATTCAATTTATTGGTGGAGAGGAGCAGCACCCGGCTGATGTCACCCCCCATCCTCCCACCTGTAAATCCTGGTGAAGCCCACAGGACGGGCTAATACACATGTCAATTGCAGCAACACAACTCGATTGGTGGAACCCAGAGTTTGGGAGGGGATAGATAGTTTATTAGAGCAGGCGAAACAGAGCGTGTCACACTATTACCCCAACTCCCCTGACGAAGCCGCATCGGGCGAAACATGACGGGTGGGGTAGTGCCAATCTCCAATTTTTAGACAGGTTGCAGTATAGGGCAAGATCCACAACCAGCAGGGTCGCAATCATTGTCCAGCTCAATACATATTGTGCAAATGTTCGGAGGCAAACTGCCTGATCTCCCAGCGTGTGAGATGTGTGAATGAATGATGGATGTCTGTCACATAGGGATATAGGAATACATCTCATCTATTTACCATAGAAACTCCTATACCTGGGACCTATAGGGACACCAAACAATTCACCATTGAAAACACACCTGCTAACCTGTGGTGATACATGGCCACACAGTATCCATGAGGTTAGCCACCTCTTACATAGAATGTAGAGCGAGCGACAGCGGCCCAAAACAGAGATAAATTAACTGACTTAGCCCGTAACTGCAACCTGGTATTTTTAAATTAACATGTAGTATTGGTTTCTCTGAGTATTTTCATTTTAAAAGTAAATAATAAAGGTTAAAGTTTTAAAATATAGATAGGACCCCTAAAAGGAGTTTTTGGTCAGGTGACCGTGGTTTGATTTTTGTTACAATCTCCTGAGGGCCCTATAGGGACATAAATCTGTTCCCTGTATCACAGTGCCACTTCCCGGATTCAGTATACTGGGTGTATTTATTAGTATCTGCTCATAGTCTGGATATATGGACACTGCACAGTACAACTTCTCTTATCCTGTATACTAGGTGTAATTCTAGGTATCTGCTCATAATCTGTATATATGGACACTGCACTGTATCACTTCTCCTGTCCTGTATACTGCGTGTAATCCTGAGTATCTGCTTATATTCTGTATATTTGGGCACTGCAGTACCAGTTCTCTTATCCTATATACTAGGTGTAATACTCAGTATCTGCTCGTATTCTGTAAATATGGACACTGAACAGTACCACCTCCTGTCCTGTATACTAGGTGTAAGCCTTAGTATCTGCTCGTATTCTGTATATATGGATACTTCTCTTGTCCTGTATACTGGGTGTAATACTCAGTATCTCTATACTGTATATGCACTGTATTTGGGTGCCGGCGTGTAGCGTTTTGCGCTGGTCGCTCCGCAACAAAATTATCAAAGTCATTTTCAAAAGCAGATTTGTAAATCCAACAGGCTAATAAAGTTGGTATAGGCACACAGTTTTACCATTGCAAGTAATCCTGTTCTTAATAGCACACAGTTTGGTAAAGTTCAAAATCTAGTTCAGATCCTGTTCGTGATGCCAATTGGAATGCAACAAGCCCTCCGGGGGAGCATCTGGGGTATCCTTCTTATAGACCAAGTAGTCGTGATGCCAGTTGCAGTTAAGCAACGAGGACATGGAGTCCCCTTTGTAGATGGTAGTGTGGGTACCCAGGTGTAGGATTGCCAGAGTGGTGTAGAGTGGCCCACAGTCTCTCCGAAGGTGTTATAGGCACGTGTCACGGTGCTCCTTCATGGACATCCTTGGATTCCATACGTGGTGGTCCAAAGCAGTGCAAAATGGGACGAATAACTTGGATGATGAAGTGAGTAGAATAAACAGAGTCCAGACTTGGTATTAATGTTGAACACAGCTTTATTTGGCATAAACGGTAATATAAACAGTTTCCAAACATTATCTTGGTCATGAGCAGATATTGGCTTAACTCTGGCAGGCAAACACTTCTGCAACCATCTCAGCTCTGCTACGCTGTAGATTCCTCAGCACTGCTATGTTAGCTTGAGTAAATAGGTACTTTTCCTCTTCTGCTGGAACTTAGCTTTAGCTGTAGTCTGTCTCTTACTTTAATCCTAGGAATTTCTTCCTAGCTTTAAGCTTACTTGGCTTGGATATAGGCAATGCAAGCCCAGGAGGGGACAAGCAACCTTGTAGAACTTTTGCAGCCAGGGCCTGCAGGCCCAGCAGAGCAGACAGTGCTCTGCTGGCCGACATACAACCTCTCCCCTAGGAGGGTAGATGAGAGACTGACTCACTAACACTAAACTCCTCACTCTCTAGAGAGGGCTGGAAGGAACTGGAAGGTTCCTCTCCAGGGAAACTATCACACTGCCAATGTTGCTGCCAGGCAATGTGAACTACGCAATTGCATGAACATGAACAGTTTCACAAGAATAAATCTGCACATTATACAGGGATGACATAAAATACATTTGGATGACATAAATTAGTAGATTAGAGACAGTAGCAAGGTGCAAAAGAGGGGAAATGGCACTCTGGGTCATTACCTATATATGGACACTGCACAGTACGACTTCTCTTCTCCTGTATAATAGGTGTAATACTCAGTATCTGCTCGTAGTATGAATATATGGACACTGCACAGTACCACTTCCCTTGTCCTGTATACTGGGTGTAATTCTCAGTATCTGCTTTTATTCTGTGTATATGAATGCTGCACAGTGCCACTTCTCTTTATACTGGGTTTAATTCTTAGTATCGCCTCTTTTTCTGTATATATGGACACTGCACAGTATCACTTCCCTTGTCCTCTATACTGGGTGTAATACTCAGTATCTTCTCGTATTCTGTATATATGGACACTACACAGTACTACTTCTCTTGTCCTGTATACTAAGTGTAATACTCAGTATCTGCTTGTATTCTGTATATATTTAGACTACACTGTATCACTTCTCCTGTCCTCTATATTGGGTGTAATACTCAGTATCTGCTCGTATTCTGTATATATGGACACTGCACAGCATCATGTCAATTATCAGTAAATTTACAGATAGTTCACAGCCAGTTTTATTTTTCTGCTTTATGTGTCCCTATCTCAATTATGAAGATGATTTGGTATAAATGTGAATAGAGATGAATATTAGATATTAATTGTCTTTTCCATGATTTCTTATGTTCTCTGTGTACTACAGAAAGTAAAGAGCAGAAGCTTAAAATGTGATCATATGATGAGAACAGCGAGATCCAGCCCTGAGCACGTGTCAGTCAGTGGAAATAAAACCAGGCACACAACGATATAAGGGTGAATAGAGAATTTTATTTCATTGATAATCTTATTAATGATGGGACAGGTGTTTTGATGTAAATTCCAAATCAAAGTCAAGGATATGTTACATCCATTGACTTTTATTGATTCCGGGGAAGGCGAAAAAACCCCCTATAGGGGGAAAAATTCCTTCCCGACTCCGCTTAGGGCAGTCAGACTATTTTTCCCTGGATCAGATATTATTAATCCAGGGGAAGGCGAAAAAACCTCACTGAGCCTCAGCCAATTAGCTTCTAATGAGGAAAAATTCCTTCCCGACTCCATGCATGGCAGTCAGATTAGTCCCAGAATCAATTACTAATGAATCTGTCCACAAGGGGTTGGCCGAATTGTACTTTGAATTAGGTGAATGGCTGAATTGGGGAGGGCAACTGTGTTGATCCAGAAGAAGGAGAGAAAAAACCCCTTTGACATCTGCCAATTTGTACTAATCTAAGGGGAAAAACACTCCTTCCAGACTGCAAATAAAGCAGTGGGAAAATAGTCCCTGGATCAAATGCCCGCACACATACTCACCTCACATCATCCAGTGGGATGGCTTCAGGACCAGTGTCCTCTGTCATCAAGTGTCTTCAAGATGTTTACCTTCAGTCCTATCGCAGGGAGGGTTTCCAGGATCCAGTCTTTCCTATCCTGTTATGGTCTTCATACTGTGGTATATATGACAGGATGAATCAATACAATATCTGGATTTTACACAAATGTTTAATGCTCATGAAATTTAAGCTTCACATTTGGAGCACCTTAAATCTTGAATCATTAGGAAATTTATTCAACTGTATAGGAACACTGCTTATTTCCATCTATATACCTGGATCTGATCTTCTGTCCATCCATTGGTCTTCTCCAGGGGCTCAGGAGGACATCTTGCTCTGGTGACATTAGAGCCGGTGGAGGGTTTACCAGGTGACGAATGAAAACCCTCTGAAAATGGCCTGATGTTTCAGTGGCAGTCGTCGCTTCTTGGCCGCTGCTGCCTCCATTTTGTTCAGGTTGAATCGTGTGGAACAACCTTGAGGTATAGATGGCTACAAGAAAAAGAAATAGATATAAATGAGGATATGGTCATCACAATTGGTCACAGATGAAGCTTATGCTGGTAATATTTCCACATGTAATATGATTACCTTATGTACTCATCCCCCACTATAATAAGATATGATTTTTCTGTAGGAGTATAAAGCATATTAAATTCCATATTAGGGTAGTGGCCTGCACTCGTTACTGGGGTCTGCCTCCAAACGGTTTTATTTAAGAATTATTTGTTACAAATATAATTATGACTTTACCTTCCAAAATACATTCAAAGTGCGAACTACTGAAAACACATAAAAGCTCTGTATGCTGACATGTATTACTGGAGTTGGAGTTCAGCGGCCCAATCCCCAAACCACCATGTCCTGTCACAGTTCCTACTGCTTGATGGCTCTGCCCCCTCCTTATTACCTGCCAACATGTCCCCTATCAAGCCCCTGACATTGAGAATCATATACCGTGTATGAAGTGTATCTACAGCATGGTAGGCTTTCTGTTTATGTACTTACTACAGGGATGTGTGGTGGTGGCATCTGAAGGGCTTCCACTGAGACCCAGTCAATATGCTGGAAGAAATGATGGCCTCGGATGTTACCGTGGACTCCTAAGCGCTTGGCAGGATCTTTCTGGAGGAGCTGAAAATGAGAAATGTAATGAGAACTTAGTGACTATAACGACCTTTGAGCACAATGACCAATCACATTCCTGATCTTACATTTTCAGGGGAAAGCTGGGAAATGAAATCTCCACTTTTCTCTTGCGTTAGTTTTGATAAGGCCGCATGCACACGAACGTGGTGTGTTTTGCGGTCCGCAAAACACGGATGGCGTCCGTGCGCATTCCGCAATTTGCCGAACGGCACGTACAGCTTTCAATATAAATGCGTATTCTTGTCCGCAAAGCGCGGACATGAATAGGACATGTTATATTTTTTTAGCAGGGCCACGGAACGGAGCAACGGATGTGGACAGCACACAGAGTGCTGACCGCATCTTTTGAGGCCCCATTGAAATGAATGTTTCCGCATCCGAGCCGGCAAAATGGCGCATCGGATGTGGACCAAAACAACGACCATGTGCATGAGGCCTAAATTTGATAATGTTTATTCTGTCTGAATGCTGGACTCGGGCTGTAGTGTCAGCAATGGGAGATTTTAGAAATCTGTGGCTGCTTGGTAAATAAGCTCAGAGGGGTGGACTAAGTATGTAGACTTGTCCTCAGGACATTAACTACCAGACCCGTACTTTGAAGGGAAACTCATATTCCAACTATCCAATAGGTAATTTATTCCCAAAAATGTTACCATGGGAAAACGACTATAATGTCTGCCTCAGTGCTGGTAAAAATGGCAGCTCATGCTGCTCCTATTTAACCAGGCTCCGGACCAGGACTCTTGTCAGAGATTGTGCTATTGCTAAGTCTGTGCTGGATCTGGTCAGGTTGTGGCTTCAAGGGTGACTCCTCAGCATCCTCTGTTGTGGAGACCAGTATTATCACCTTGTATGCTACAGAAGTCCTGGTTGTGTATTGTTATCCAGCGAGCAGCACCTCTGAGGGGGGACCTCTCCTAAACACTACAGTGGTGAGTATTAGTGAGGGAGATCATGGTGCACTATGGGGTATTGTAGGGGGAGATGTCTTCTATCATAGCTTGTCATGTAACATTGTATATAAGACAGTAGTGTCATGCAGTAACATACTGACCTCTTTAATGATGTCTTCAGCGATGGAGTGTGTTGTGTCGAACAGTTTAGGATTGTACGTACACTCACTGGTAATCATTTCATTTAGGATGACACCAAATGAATACCAGTCCACTCCGACACCATACTCCTCCTTATCCAGCATCTGCCAGGAAGGAGAGAAGAATGACTACATAGTTTATACTTATACTACTCTTGTAGGTGGTCAGGCTTCTGCCATTGCCAACATCGCATAAAATGGAGTCACTCAAGGTGTTTAGCTGAATGATGCCAAGATGTTCTGCCTCCATCCAGCAGCAGATAAACTGCAACCACAAAGTCATCTCTTGTAGACTCAGTGTGACCAAGTGTTACATGGGGGGGCTTCAATCATTTGAACGGGCATATTCTAATATAAGTTTCTCCACGAGCACCCACTGCAGTGGAAATGAATGGCCACCCCGAGCTTCCCCTGGCAATAACAGCTGATCCCTGAGATCAGTAGATGGCATGAAGGTAATGAAGTGCTTACACAATCAATGTGGCCCCTTAAACAGGTAAAAAGCAGTGGTGCCAAAAGTCAGACTTCCACCAATATGATGCTCATGCTTATCCTAAGGATGAGTGATCAATATTCTGAACCCCTTCAATACAAATGGATCAGTGAAAATGATGAAAACTCCCCTTTTTCTCACCTCAGGAGCCACATAGCCTTCTGTTCCAGCATATTCGGTGGCTGTGCGGTCTCCAAGCATGTTCTCAAGTGCGAGACCGAAATCCGTGATCTTAATATGGCCCGTCTCAGCCACCAGGATGTTCTCGGGCTTGAGGTCTCTGTGGATGATGCCCTTAGAATGGAGATATTGGATGCCACACACGAGCTCAGCGGCATAGAATCTGTCAGAAAAGTAAATAAATGAATATAATGCAAGGATAACACAGAAGACTCTTAGACTTTCTTACCAGTCACCAGAATAAGAGACAATAATGTTTCTTATCATTTTCAAATGATGAGGCAGCGTCTTATGGCCAGGGCTGCATGGTGGCTTAAAATCACATGGACTTCTATTCCAGGGTTTTAAAGAGCAACCAGTCCTAGTCATGTTCTAGATCTAGAATGTGTTGCTTATGGCCATTAATATCTATTCCCGGAGGCTCCTTTAATACCTAGGAATATGTTAAGGTTCCTTCACATCAGACTGGGGAGATATCAGAAAAAAGATCACATCGCAGAGATGTGATTCCTGGAGGAACGTTTCCTCTCTGTCTAAGATTCTTCTTTTGAAGAGAATAGACAAACAGGGGAGCAGATCTCATCAGCGTGATGTGCATGAGGCCGGACACTGGATCTAATATTTCCTGTCAGACTCATTATCTAACTGTTTGGCTGAGGTTCTTATTTAACCATACCTTGCACTGGGGATGTCAAGCCGCCCCTTCACCCGTAGGAACTGATCAAAGTCCCCGCAGCTCATGTATTCCAGACCAAGTAGAACAAGCATCTGTGACATAGAAGACACCATTACCAAACCATCAGAACATCTACACATTTACTATATGAAATCTAGCTGTGGCTTCTGTCATCTTTAAAGGGATATTCCAGTGTCAATCAGTAATGGTTATTCCTGGAATATAGTGAAAGATTCTACAATTTTACAATCTTTCTGTATCAAGTTCTCAGTTATTAGGATCTCTGCCTGCAGTTATCGAATGGGAACCGTCATTGTTTCCCTTCTAGCTGCTATACACCTGTCTTGGTCCTGTGATGGAGATATGGTGCACAGCACTCGACACAGATACCTGGACTTTATTGGGCCGAGTGTCTGTGTGTCCATGACATGGGGAGGGTAGGTTTTTAGCCACTGGAGGTAAACAATGAAGGATCCTGTTACATAACTTCACGTAATGCAGTGTTTATGGATGAGCTGAGTTGTGTGTGTAATATGCACCTCAAGGAGTTGGGCATGTGTACTGTATCTGTTCAATGTCATGATCCCAGAAGGAAAAAAAGTACCTAAAAAATGAAATAATACAGCAGAAGAAGCAGGACACTGCAGAGCAATGACAGGAGACACTTGGGTAGGTACATTTAATAAGGTGATCACATGCGCCATTGCGGTTTGATTCTATGGTCAGCAGATGACACACTGACTAAATCTATTAACCCCCTCTATGCTAGACCCCAAAATATGTGACCTCGACCAGGTAAGGTTTAATAAGTTGAAAATGTTATTTTCTAATTTTCTGTAATCTAAACCTGGGGGCGCCTTATAGTCCACAATTAAAGTAAATTAAAAGATGATATAACCTGCCACCATAGAATAAATAACCTTTATTTGCTCCCTTAAGGAGGACCTGTCACCACTCCTGACATGCCGGGTTTAATAGCTGCATGCATTCTCCATGTAATATGAATTCTGGAGCATCTATTCCTATGACTGTATGATGCAGTAGTTTACCTTGGTCTGGAATGCAAAGTCCGCGTGGACAAGGAAGGGGCTCCCAGATGCCAGCTGTAAGACTCGGTGCTCCACCAACACATCCGCCTCATCGCAGTCGGCAAGCAGGGCTCTCTTGCTGATGATCTTAACAGCATACTTCTGATGGTTAGAAGTATCCTCCGCCAAGACGACCTTACCATAACTTCCCTTCCCGAGCACATGATGGAAAATTAATCTCTTCCTGATGGTATCAGAGATTGTGCTTCTAGAGCAGGTTGGCCGAACACCGCTGTCCTCGACTAGGGGGGAAATAATAGAAAGACATGTGAAAGGATATTCCCATCTTAGGCTTTTATATCATATTGATTGGCTTGGCTCTTTATGTTACTCTGATAGACGATAGCTGCCAACACTCCCGAATTTGTATAGCCAAGTACAGAGCTTGGCTATCTCCAGCGGTCCCATAGACTCTGAATGGTGATCAGTGAGGGTCTATACTGTTCTATTTGAAGGGATATTCCCATCTGAGACAATGGGGGAATATCGCTAGGATATGTTTCCATTGTCTTATAGGTGTGGGTCCCACCTTTGGGACCCGAACCTATATCGAGAACGAGCTGGGAAAGTGCTGGTTGGAGGACCCCAGATTTCCCTTGGTCCGGGCATCACCAAGCGCTGTCACAATAGAAGTGAATGGGCGCGCACCCAGCTTCGCAGCCACTGCTCCCATCTATTTCTATGAGGCCGAGCTATTTCTATGGGGCTTAGCTATTTTCTACCTCCCATAGAAATGACAGGAGGGCAGTCGTACTTGTGCGGTGCGCCTTCTGGGACTTTGTCAGCTGCGTTTATGAAATAGGTTAGGGTCCCAAAAGTGGGACCTACACCTATGAGACAATGGGGCATATCCTAGAGAATATGACCCCATTGTCTTAGATGGGAATACCCCTTTAACAGAACTAGACCAGACTCTAAAGTAAATGCAGAAATCAGACCCCTTAATAAATACGGACCCCAGACCAAGTGCCTTAACCCCTTTAGGAATTGACTGATTTTCTTTTTGTGTTTTTTGTTTAGATTTTTTTTCAATATTGCAAGAGCCATAACTTTTAAAATTTCCATTTACTTAGCTATATACAATTTGTTTTTGAAAAAATACAATATTCTTTGCATCGCCATTTTCTAACACACACATGTGTTTTTATTATTAGAGCCATGTAAGGAGCCCTGCGATTTTTCCACAGAGGTTCCATTCGGAGGACTTAAAAGACCGGTATCATCATCATCGCTGTTCCTGTGCACTGCTGGCAGGTGTCTCCTGTATTATACTGTCAGCATCCACCATATATAGAGAGTGACCTCAACGTGTGAGCTGGATCCATATAACCCTTTATCACATATGAGATACATATAGGTAATTATGCATTAAGGGAATGGATGATAAACACTGAAGCCTATGTGCTATTTATCTGCTGTTACTCCCATGGAGAATTATGACATTTACATGTACAGTATGGCGCCACCTGCTGTTTAAAGCGTATAACAATCTGCATCTACTGAGCAGAGTGCTGCTGGTCACAGGTCAGTCACTGTCCTCATAGGTCTCTTCACAGTGGTCCTCTCTGTTCTCCGCAGGGCAGCTAGAAGAAATAGCTTTCTTCCCTGTACTCACTGCAGAGGAGCTAAATAAGAAGGGCTTCTTCCATGCAGAAAGCTATTTCTATGGGCTCTTCTGCTGGGAACACAGGATCACTATGCAGAGACCTGGCTCTGGAGGAGTGAGCATGTCTAATCGGCTCTACTGAGCTCAGTAGATGGACCTGCACATTGCTATGCACTGTGAACACCAGGTGGCGCTATACTATGTCAATAAAAGTCATAACTCTAAAATGGATACATTTTTACAGAATCTAAGGCCTCATGCACACAACAGTATTTTTTCACTGTCCGCAAAAATGGAGTCCAGTAGGTCCGTGATCCGTGACCGTTTTTCCGTCGGTGGGTCTTCCTTGATTTTTGGAGGATCCACAGACATGAAAAAAGTCGTTTTGGTGTCCGCCTGGCCGTGCGGAGCCAAACGGATCCGTCCTGAATAACAATGCAAGTCAATGGGGACGGATCCGTTTGACGTTGACACAATATGGTGCAATTGCAAACGGATCCGTCCCCATTGACTTTCAATGTAAAGTCAGGAGTCTCAGACGGATCCGCTCATATAATGCAGACGGTGGCTCCGTTCAGTACGGATCCGTCTGCATTATATTGTTAAGATATTTCTAAGTGTGAAAATAGCCTCAGACGGATCCGTCCAGACTTTCAATGTAAAGTCAATGGGGGACGGATCCGTTTGAAGATTGAGCTATAGTGTGTCATCTTCAAACGGATCCGTCCCTATTGACTTACATTGTAAGTCTGGACGGATCCGCACGCCTCCGCACGGCCAGGCGGACACCCGAACGCTGCAAGCAGCGTTCAGGTGTCCGCCTGCTGAGCGGAGGCTGAACGCTACCAGACTGATGCATTCTGAGCGGATCCGCGTCCACTCAGAATGCATTAGGGCTGGACGGAAGCGTTCGGGTCCGCTTGTGAGCCCCTTCAAACGGAGCTCACAAGTGGACACCCGAACATTTTAACTTGAAGCGTCCCCATCACCATGGGAACGCCTCTATGTTAGAATATACTGTCGGATATGAGCTAGATCGTGAAACTCAGATCCGACAGTATATTCTAACACAGAGGCGTTCCCATGGTGATGGGGACGCTTCAGGTTAGAATATACTGAAAAACTGTGTACATGACTGCCCCCTGCTGCCTGGCAGGTGCTGCCAGGCAGCAGGGGGCAGACCCCCCACCCCTGTTTTTAACTCATTGGTGGCCAGTGCGGCCTCCTCCCCCTCCCTCCCCTGTAGTTAACTCATTGGTGGCCAGTGCGGCTGCCCCCCCTCCCTCCCCTGTAGTTAACTCATTGGTGGCCAGTGCGGCCGCCCCCCCCCCCTCACCTGTAGTTAACTCATTGGTGGCCAGTGGGCCCCCCTCCCTCCCCTGTAGTTAACTTGTTGGTAGACAGCCCCCCTCCCTCCCCTGTAGTTAACTCATTGGTGTCCAGTGGGCCCCCCCTCCCTCCGCTGTAGATAACTCATTGGTGGCCAGTTGGCCCTCTCCCCTCCCTCCCCCTCCTAATTAAAATCGCCCCCCCTATCATTGGTGGCAGTGGAGAGTACCGATCGGAGTCTCAGTGTAATCGCTGGGGCTCCAATCGGTAACCATGGCAACCGGGACGCTACTGCAGTCCCGGCTGCCATGGTAGCTTAGCAATTTGTAGAAGCTTCATACTTACCTGCGAGCAGCGATGTCTGTGACCGGCCGGGAGCTCCTCCTACTGGTAAGTGACAGGTCTGTGCTATAGGCAATGTGCCGCACAGACCTTTCACTTACCAGTAGGAGGAGCTCCCGGCCGGACACAGACATCGCTGCTCGCAGGTAAGTATGAAGCTTCTACAAATTGCTAAGTAACCATGGCAACCGGGACTGCAGTAGCGTCCCGGTTGCCATGGTTACCGATCGGAGCCCCAGCGATTACACTGGGACTCCGATCGGTACTCTCCACTGCCACCAATGATGGGGGGGGCGATTTTAATTAGGAGGGGGAGGGAGGGGAGAGGGTGAACTGGCCACCAACGAGTTATCTACATTGGAGGGAGGGGGGGCCCACTGGACACCAATGAGTTAACTACAGGGGAGGGAGAGGGGGCTGGCTACCAACAAGTTAACTACAGGGGAGGGAGGGGGGCCCACTGGCCACCAATGAGTTAACTACAGGGGAGGGAGGGGGGGCTAGCTACCAACAAGTTAACTACAGGGGAGGGGAGGGGGGCCCACTGGCCACCAATGAGTTAACAACAGGGGGCAGTCATGTACAGAGTTTTTCAGTATATTCTAACCTGAAGCGTCCCCATCACCATGGGAACGCCTCTGTGTTAGAATATACTGTCGGATCTGAGTTTTCACGAAGTGAAAACTCACCTCTGAAAAAGCTTTTATGGAGACGGATCTTCGGATCCGTCTGTATGAAAGTAACCTACGGCCACGGATCATGGACACGGATGCCAATCTTGTGTGCATCCGTGTTCTTTCACGAACCCATTGACTTGAATGGGTCCGTGAACCGTTGTCTGTCAAAAAAATAGGACAGGTTTTTTGACGGACCGGAAACACGGATCACGGTCTCGGCTACAAAACGGTGCATTTTCCGATTTTTCCACGGACCCATTGAAAGTCAATGGGTCCGTGAAAAAAAACGGAAAATGGCACAACGGCCACGGATGCACACAACGGTCGTGTGCATGAGGCCTAAATGGTTAATGTGCTCTATTTTTATAATCAATAAATAAATTTGACATATAATGGTTAACCAACCCATGTCCCCTTCCTGACATACCATATACCTATACACTGTAATGCTGCAGGACAGTATATGGAGCAGGCTCCACAGTGGGGGCCAAATGTGCAATAAAAATAATCATATTTAAAAATATATATTTAAAGAAGCGAAAAAAAACTCTTTCCTTTTATTATATACAGTAATAATTTTTTAATTGGTGTCACTGTGTCTGTAAACTTCCAACCTAATAAAATACACCACATGATAAATGCTTTAAAAACACACACACACAAAGCGAGAAGTTTTTTTTATTTTATACATGTAATAAAACATAAGGAAAACAATGTATATTTAATAGCGCCATGACTGTGCTGATCCGCGGGATAAAGATAACATCACTGAGCGCCATAAAAACTAAAAGCTTACGAACTCGCAGAGCAGACCCCTGAATACAAACCCTGGAACAATACATACCCCATAATAAATGCAGACCCCAAATCAACTAAATGAATACCGTTTTGTGTCAAAGCTGCTGCAGAACAGAATTGCACAGCTCAGATGCTGCAGAACTTCTTTCATCTAATTACTGGGGGCACTATCCACTTCTATATTCAGGTCAATATTAGGGATCAGTATTTGTAAGCCAAAACCCAGAGTGGAACCTACACAGAGAGAAAGGGGGATGGAGACGTCTGTATTTCTTATGTATTCTGTATTCCTGGGTTTGACATACAAATAGTAACCAAAATACATCTGACAGTGACCTAACTCTACAGAAAGAGGTTCTGCAGCAGCTGAAGGGTGTCACTCCTATAATACATTATTAGGAATATTAGAAGTCACCTTGGAGGTCAGGGATCTGTAGACATGAGCTCAGCATGTGGCCTTGTACATTTATAGGGACCTGGAACTCCTGATGACTTCTAATCACTTACAATACAACCACATTGTCCATGTATCAGAATCACTCCCGTGTATGCAGGGTTGTTACAGTGTTGTACTATACACAATGCAGGCTGCTGTTTATGACAGCCTGTATTCTCTCCATGGACAGGATCTGCTGACAACTCATACAGGACACTATTGGGGGATTAGAAATAATTCCTATAATAACATTAAATGCTTAAAACGGACCTGTGTACGGCCTAATTCACACTGCACTGCCCTAGCCCAGTATCTAAATACCCTGAGCAGGCAGAATGGCTTGTTGGCGCTCCCAGGGTACATGCCCGCTAGCACTCCTCCCCCACCCCTAGTAACACCCCAGATGTAAATGTGGAATCCCCTTCCTTCTGCTTGTCTCAGGTCTCCGCTCTACAGAACAGATTAATGTAAAGTTATACAATGTGCCCAGGATGTGTAGCTTCTGTATTACTGTATGTGTGCATCTACCTGAGACTCCCTGGTCCTCCTGCTGGTCTTCTTTCTTCAGGACATCATCTTCTTTCTTGATCCGTGACTTCTTTCCATCTTTTGAAGAGATGAGGATGAGTTTTCTCTTCTTACCGCATTTTGGCTGTTTAGTCACATCTTCATCCACTGGAATCATGGGTTGATTAGGAGACATCTTCTCAGAGGAGCTGGATGTTATCCTCTTCTTCCTCTTCTTGCTCCTCTTGGGTGTCTCCTTGTCTTCATCAGCTGAGGTCCGGATGGTCCGTTGCTTCTTCCCTCCTTTCCTCCTGATGATATTCTTCTCTTCTTCCTCCATCTTCTTCTGCTCATCAGCCGATGAGTCAGAAATGTGTCTCCTCTTCTTCTGTCCTCTCCTCTTCACAGCAATCTCCTCTGTATCCATCGCAGCGCTTTCCCTGGGGTAAGCAGATATGTCCACCGTCGCTACTCAACTCCAACTGCCACTTCTAACTGCTACCTACCATTCAGACACTGGCACCACAGTTGCCCTGGCTACATGGATTGTGATGTGCCCAGTAACTGGCCAATAGCGTTCAGCCGTTTGTGCCAGGCCCTTTTTGAACATATGTATTGAAAATACATTTCTTATCTGAAATATAATGGATTTAAGTTTCCATTTTACTGTGAGGTTTAAGGAACACGTTGAATACTCTTATGAAATAAAATGTGCCACTAAGTTGGAGGAAAAATTTGCCTTATAAAAATGGTAGGCGACGCGTGCCATATTTATAAAAAATTCTGTTGTTATGATAAATCTCTGCGTTGTGCTATTCCTCTGTTATTCCTCCTGAAAATGTATGAACAAATTGACCCCCTTATACTTCCTGCATAGTCTGATCGCAGGGACGGGGGGAATAGTAACAGCAGTTGTCAGGCTGGGGCTAGACAGAAACTTTTGTAGCACTACTGATTGATGTTATCACATTTTAAATCTTATTACTTCAAAGGGTATTTTGGCACATTGATGCCATATAGCTAGGACCCGCTCCTTTCTCCAAAATGGGATCCCCCAAAGTGAACAGAAAGCAGCCTGGCATGCATGGCTGAACTACTCCCAGCAGTGCCATATAGATGAGGGCACTTGCTTGGCTATTTGTGGAGCTCCCATAGTGATGGATGGAGAGCACATGTGTGTCAGGCTCTGCTTCACTTTGTGAGTCCTGTTCTCTAGATAGGAGCGGGTCTCAGAGGTGGGACCCACATCAATCAAACATTGGTGCCACATCCTAGCCATATACCTTCAGTGTCCCAGATGGGACAACCCCTTTAAGTTAAATTATTAAGTGACATATGCAGTCCACAAGATTTAAGGGGTTATCCAAACCTGGAAAACTCACCCACAATGCCCGGGCCCCTCATACAGCGGATACTTAGCTGGTCCCCAAAACATGACACAAGAGCAGCAGGTCAGCGGCGTCGCCCGCTATTGGCTGTGACATTGTAATGCCCCAGAGATGCATTACCATCTTTTACACCTCTCCACTATCTCTTATGGTTAATATAATGCCATCATATGCATTTATTTCCAGGTCCTGCATAATTTGTATATTTATTTCCATGAAACTGTTATGTTTGATGTAATGTGCCTGGTTCACCAGCAGATGGCGGCAGTAATGGCAGAACTAGCTTACCTTGATGAAGCCTTTCTTTCCATTCTAGCCCTCTCTAGAGCAGGAGGGGTTTTAGTCAGTGAAGGTCAGTTGAGAGTACCCCCTCTAAGGGGAAGGAAGCAGGCTCTCATCCCTGCTGGACGTGCCCTGCTAAAGCCAGCAGAGCACCATCAGCCCGGCTGGAGCTGGAGGCCCAAACTACAAGCCTCAGGAGCCAGGAGTGAAAGTTCCCTGGATAAAGATAAAGAGAGAGAGTCAGACTACAGAAAGCTAAGTACAGAGAAAAGGAAAAGTTCCTATTTAATCCTGTCAGCACAGCAGAGCCAGAGAGTAACTGATGTAGCAGAACCGAGTGTGTTTGCCTACCAGAATTCATGCCAAAGCCTGCTGGTGACCAAGATAAAGTTGGAAGATTGTTGCCTGATGAAAGTTTATTCAAGTAAGGCCTCATGCACACGGCCGTTGTGTGCATCCGTGGCCGTTGTGCCGTTTTCCGTTTTTTTTTTCGCTGACCCATTGACTTTGAATGGGTTCGTGGAAAAATCGGAAAATGCACCGTTTGGCAACCGCATCCGTGATCTATGTTTCCTGGCCGTGAAAAAAATAAGACCTGTCCTATTCTTTTCACGGCCAACGGTTCACGGACCCATTCAAGTCAATGGGTCCGTGAAAAATCACGGCTGCACACAAGATTGTCATCCGCGTCCGTGATCCGTGTCCGTTTTTTCCTATCATTTCAATTGCAACTTGATTTTTTTTTTATTTTTCATGTCCATGGATCCTCCAAAAATCAAGGAAGACCCATGGACGAAAAAATGGTCACGGATCACGGACCTACGGCCCCCGTTTTTGCGGACCTTAAAAAAAAACTGTTGTGTGCATGAGTCCTAAAACCGTTATCAAGTTCATCACAACGTCTGGACTCAATTTATTTAATCATCGCCTTAACCAACTACCCCTTTTTTCTGCAACAGACGACAACTCCTGGGGTTCCCGGAAATCCAAATATGAGCACCGTGATACGTGCACCGCCACACCTAAAGGGACATTATAGGCTACCCTACACCACTCAGGCATTCCTACCCTGGGTACCATCCACATCACTAAAAGGGGGCCCTGCGCCCCAAACTGGTGTCACGACAAACACTTATACCATCTTAAAGGGATCCCAAGGACGTTAACCCCCATGCGCTGCAATAATGCCCTCCCCCCTTGATTTTATTCCTAAGGATAGGCCATAAATATTTAAGTCCCGGAGTACCTTATGTTATCTGTAGGTGACATCTACTACATTATTTGTAGTCAGAGTCTCTAAGCACAGATAATGTAGTAGATGTTACCTGCAGTCCTATGTAACACCACCAGATAACACAGTGATAACTCTCTGAATACATATAATGTAGTAGATGTTACCTGCAGTCCTATGTAACACCACAGATAACACAGTGATAACTCTCTGAGTACATATAATGTAGTAGATGTCACCTGCAGTCCTATGTAACACCACCAGATAACACAGTGATAACTCTCTGAATACATATAATGTAGTAGATGTTACCTGCAGTCCTATGTAACACCACCAGATAACACAGTGATAACTCTCTGAATACATATAATGTAGTAGATGTCACCTGCAGTCCTATGTAACACGACCAGATAACACAGTGATAACTCTCTGAGTACATATAATGTAGTAGATGTTACCTGCAGTCCTATGTAACACCACCAGATAACACAGTGATAACTCTCTGAATACAGATAATGTAGTAGATGTTACCTGCAGTCCTATGTAACACCACCAGATAACACAGTGATAACTCTCTGAATACATATAATGTAGTAGATGTCACCTGCAGTCCTATGTAACACGACCAGATAACACAGTGATAACTCTCTGAGTACATATAATGTAGTAGATGTTACCTGCAGTCCTATGTAACACCACCAGATAACACAGTGATAACTCTCTGAATACAGATAATGTAGTAGATGTTACCTGCAGTCCTATGTAACACCACCAGATAACACAGAGATAACTTTCTTAATACATATAATGTAGTAGATGTTACCTGCAGTCCTATGTAACACCACCAGATAACACAGTGATAACTCTCTAAATACAGATAATGTAGTAGATGTTACCTGCAGACCTATGTAACACCACCAGATAACACAGTGATAACTCTCTGAATACAGATAATGTAGTAGATGTTACCTGCAGTCCTATGTAACACCACCAGATAACACAGTGATAACTCTCTGAATACAGATAATGTAGTAGATGTTACCTGCAGTCCTATGTAACACCACAGATAACACAGTAATAACTCTCTGAATACAGATAATGTAGTAGCTGTTACCTGCAGTCCTATGTAACACCACCAGATAACACAGTGATAACTCTCTAAATACAGATAATGTAGTAGATGTTACCTGCAGACCTATGTAACACCACCAGATAACACAGTGATAACTCTCTGAATACAGATAATGTAGTAGATGTTACCTGCAGTCCTATGTAACACCACCAGATAACACAGTGATAACTCTCTGAATACATATAATGTAGTAGATGTGTCATGGAACCATGAACCAGACGTACAACAAGAGATAAGTGGAAAATAAGAAGGTTTTATTGAAGAGCAAGCCGTAAGCAAAGTCCAAACGGATGGCTAAACCGAAGCAGGGTCTTGCGGAGACAGAGGTCAGGAACCAGAAGGGTAGTCAGACGAAGCCAGGAACAGGAACCAACGGGGTAGTCAGACGAAGCCGGAATCAGGAACCAACGGGGTAGTCAGACGAAGCCGGAATCAGGAACCAACGGGGTAGTCAGACGAGGCCAGGATCAGGAACCAGAAGCAGCAGCAGTCTTGGAAGCATGTGAACACAGGAGGACCAAGCAAGGAACTGAAGCCACAGACCTCCTATATATATGAGCTAGGCATCCAGCTCCTCCCAGTGGGAAGGAGGAGCCGCAGGGTGGGAGGCTACAAGAAAACCCAGAAACCAAGATGGCCGCCAGCACATGTCAAACGAAGGAGAACAGCAAGGAGGTAAGACCATGACAGTACCTCCCCCTCAAGGGCCCCTCCTCCGCGGAGTAAGGAACGGTTTCTGAGGGAAGCGTGCGTGGAAGGCTCGGAGCAAGGCAGGAGCATGGACATCTGCGGAGGGAACCCAGGAACGCTCCTCTGGACCATAACCACGCCAATGGACCAAAAACTGCACCCGGCCGCGGACCAGGCGTGAGTCCAGGATATTGCTCACCTCATACTCCTCACGATTGCCCACTTGGACCGGACGAGGCCGAGGAATCGAGGAAGTGAAACGATTACACACCAGTGGCTTCAACAGGGAGACATGAAACACGTTGGAGATCCGCATGCCAGGAGGAAGCGCAAGGGCATAGGCTACCGGGTTTACCCTGCGAAGCACTCGGAAGGGACCAACAAAGCGAGGCGCCAGCTTGGGAGTGGGCACTCGAAGGTTGAGGTTGCGGGTGGACAACCATACGCGGTCTCCGACCTGGTAGGAAGGAGCGGGCGCTCGTCTGCGATCAGCCTGGAGTCTCTGGCGCTGCGCAGAGACCTCAAGGGACCTCTGGATCTGTACCCAAGAAGCACGTAGGACGGAAAGGTGATCCTCCACAGCCAGAATATCCTGGGGAGAGAATACCTCCGGTAACACGGCAGGTTGGAACCCATAATTGGCCATGAAGGGAGACGTCCCAGAGGAAGAGTTCACCGCCGTGTTCCTGGCAAACTCAGCCCAAGGCAGGAGGTCAACCCAATTGTCTTGGTGATCGGAGACATAGCAACGAAGGAATTGCTCCAAGGCCTGATTGGATCGTTCTGCGGCCCCATTGGACTGAGGGTGGTAGGCCGAGGAGAAAGAGAGATGAATCCCCAACTGGGAGCAAAAGGAGCGCCAGAACCTGGACACAAACTGACTCCCCCGATCCGACACAATCTCCTTGGGCAAACCGTGCAACCGGAAGACCTCCCTGGCAAAAATCGTGGCCAACTCTTGTGCAGAGGGTAACTTCTTGAGAGGAACACAGTGGCACATTTTGGAAAACCGATCCACAATCATGAGAATGACCGTATGGCCTCGGGATGCAGGGAGGTCCACAATGAAATCCATCCCCAGGTGTGACCATGGACGCTCCCCGGTGGCTATGGGTTGCAAAAGGCCCAACGGACGGTGCCGAGGGGACTTACTCTGGGCACAAACGGAGCATGCCGCTACATATGCAGCGATGTCGGAACGTAGAGAAGGCCACCAGAACAGACGTGAAACAGCCCAGGACAGCTGATTCTTTCCAGGATGCCCCGCGGCCTTGGAGTTATGGTAGGTTCGCAACAACCAAGTGCGCAACTCCTCAGGCACAAAACATCTGCCGTTGGGTCTCCCAGAGGGAGCACCAGATTGAGCCGCCAAAATCTGCTCACCCAGGGGAGAGGTCAGGCTGGTGCGAATGGCGGCCAGGATCTGATTCGGAGGTATGACCGAAGTCGGAATCGACTCCTCCCCGGACAGCTCGGAGTACTGCCGTGATAAGGCATCCGCTCTGATGTTCTTGGAACCGGGTAGGTAGGAGACCACGTAATTAAAACGTGACAAGAACAGAGCCCATCTGGCCTGACGTGGTGTCAATCTCTTGGCCTCAGAGAGGTAGGTCAGATTCTTGTGGTCCGTCAGGATGAGAACCGGAACCACCGAGCCCTCGAGCAAGTGCCTCCATTCTTTAAGGGCCTGCACGATGGCCAATAACTCCCTGTCACCAATCTGATAGTTGCACTCCGCGGAAGACAGTTTCCGGGAGTAAAACCCACAAGGAAGCAGAGGACCCTCTGGTGTTCTACGCTGAGACAGAAGGGCGCCTACTCCCGTCTCAGACGCGTCCACCTCGAGGACAAAAGGCAACCCAGGGTTGGGATGCGACAGAATCGGAGCCGACACAAAGGCGGACTTTAGAGCCTCAAAAGCTCGGATGGCCTCGAGCGGCCAGACCTGGGGATTACTGCCCTTCCTAGTCAGATCCGTGAGAGGCTTGGCTAGCCTGGAAAAGTCCCTGATGAACTTCCGATAATAATTGGCGAAGCCCAAAAAGCGCTGCAGGGCACGAAGACCACTGGGCTGGGGCCACTGTAAGACAGCCGAAACCTTCTCAGGATCCATGGAGAACCCCTCAGCGGAAATGATGTAACCTAAGAAGGTTACCTGGGATCGGTGAAATTCGCATTTCTCAAGCTTACCGAACAGCTTGTTCTCTCGTAACCGTTGCAACACTCGTCTGACATCCAGAATGTGGGCCTCCATGGATTCAGAATATACCAAGATGTCATCCAAATAGACCACCACACACTGCTGCAACAGGTCACGGAAAACATCGTTGATGAATTCCTGGAAGACTGCGGGCGCATTGCACAACCCAAAGGGCATAACCAAGGATTCATAATGACCGGTCCTGGTGTTAAACGCGGTCTTCCACTCATCGCCCGCCTTGATCCTTACCAGGTTATATGCCGCCCTCAGGTCGAGTTTGGTAAAGACCGTGGCCCCTTTGAGGCGATCGAACAGCTCGGAAATCAAGGGTATCGGGTAAGCGTTCTTGATCGTGATGCGATTGAGACCCCTGTAATCGATGCAAGGCCTCAACTCACCGCCCTTCTTTTTCACAAAGAAAAATCCAGCCCCTGCCGGGGACGAGGATTTGCGAATGTGTCCGCGTGAAAGCGCCTCCCTCACGTACTCCTCCATGGCCTCATTCTCCGCTACCGACAGTGGATAGACTTTGCCACGAGGAGGAACGGCACCAGATTGTAACTCTATGGCACAATCGTATGGGCGGTGCGGAGGTAGGGCAACCGCACGCACCTTATCGAATACATCCCGGTACTCCTCGTATTCAGGAGGCAACAGAGAGTCCGAGGAAGTACACAGCAACTTGACAGACCCATGGATGCAACTAGCCCCACACTGCGGTGACCACGAGAGGATCTCGGCCGATCTCCAATCGAAAGTCGGATTATGCTTCTGGAGCCAGGGGTACCCCAAGACCACCGAGTAGTGTGGAGACGAAATAACCTGGAGACAGACCGACTCTCTGTGAACGGCACCAATGGCCATCCCCACTGGAAGGGTCTCATGAGTCACGTGTGGCGGCAGAAGGGGTCTGCCGTCTATCGCCTCAAGAGCCAGTGGGGAACCTCGAGGCTGCAGAGGAATGGAATTGGCGGCAGCGAACACACTATCAATGAACAAACCACCAGCACCAGAGTCCACCAACGCCTGAGTCGTCACCGAGCCCCCGACCCAGGAGAGGACAACAGTAATCAGTGGTTTGTCAACACGGGAAACCGGGGACGAGGAGACTCCACCCAAGATCTGCCCCCGACAGGATCTCAGGTGCG
This sequence comes from Bufo gargarizans, assembly GCF_014858855.1. Classification (NCBI taxonomy): domain Eukaryota; kingdom Metazoa; phylum Chordata; class Amphibia; order Anura; family Bufonidae; genus Bufo; species Bufo gargarizans. Next base: position 85,073,546 of record NC_058088.1, read on the forward strand.
AGCGTTTCCCGACGGTTCGGGCATGCCAACTGAAAATGCCCACCGAGACCACAGTACATGCATCGGCCCTCGCGTCTCCGGAGTGCCCTCTCCCCCTCGGACAGGCGAGCAAACCCCAGCTGCATGGGTTCACCCCCAGACAAGTCATCCCCAGGAGGCGTGGGAGGAGAGGGAGGCACGGGTGGGACAGTAAACGTAGGCGCCAATCTGTTAGAAGACCTCCGCAGGCTCTCCTTAAAGGAAGGTCTCTCCCTGAGTCTGGTGTCAATCAAAATCAGGAAAGAAATAAGAGACTCGAGCTCCACTGGTAGGTCCTTAGCTGCAACCTCATCCTTCAAGGCATCCGAGAGACCATGAGAGAAAGCAGCGACCAGAACCTCATTATTCCAGCCCACCTCTGCTGCCAGGGTACGAAACTCAATGGCGTATTCAGCTACGGATCGTGAACCCTGTCTGATGGACATAAGGAGCTTCGCAGCAGAGGCAGCACGAGCCGGCACATCGAATACCTTCCGAAGAGAAGCAACAAAACCGGAAAACTCGGCAACCACCGGATTGTTGTTCTCCCATAAAGGGCTGGCCCAGGCCAAGGCCTTGTCCGAGAGCAGCGAGATCAAGAAGCCCACCTTTGATCTCTCAGTAGGAAAGGCATGTGGCAGCAACTCGAAATAAATGCCCACCTGGTTAAGGAAACCTCGGCACTGAGTTGGCTCTCCCCCAAAGCGCTGTGGAAGGGGGGCAGAACCGGTCATACCCCGAAACACCGCAGGCGCAGCAACAGGTGTCGGGGTAGACTCTGGCGCAACAACCGGAGCGGCAGTAGAAGCGGGCCCAGGAGCGACAACCGACCCATCGGCAACGGAAGCTAAATGAGCCGTGCGTTCAAGCAGGGTTTGCAACGCCACAGCGAACCGACCCAACAGGTGATCCTGCTGATCAAGTCTGGCAACCAGCGTAGGTAGCGAGGATGGCCCTGTACCGTCAGAATTCATGGCTTGGTCCTAATGTCAAGGAACCATGAACCAGACGTACAACAAGAGATAAGTGGAAATAAGAAGGCTTTATTGAAAATCAAGCTGTAAGGCAAAAGTCCAAACGGATGGCTAAACCGAAGCAGGGTCTTGCGCAGCCAGAGGTCAGGAACCAGAAGGGTAATCAGACGAAGCCTGGATCAGGAACCAGCAGGGTAGTCAGACGAAGCCTGGATCAGGAACCAGCAGGGTAGTCAGACGAAGCCAGGATCAGGAACCAGAAGCAGCAGCAGTCTTAGAAGCATGTGAACACAGGAGGACCAAGCAAGGAACTGAAGCCACAGACCTCCTATATATATGAGCTAGGCATCCAGCTCCTCCCAGTGGGAAGGAGAAGCCGCCGGGTGGGAGGCTACAAGAAACCCAGAAACCAAGATGGCCGCCAGCACATGTCAAACGAAGGAGAACAGCAAGAAGGTAAGACCATGAC